>NC_066396.1:81412281-81419781 GCF_013377495.2 Cygnus atratus
CCCTTCTCTTTTCCCTTTTCCTTTTCCCTTTACCCTTTTCCTCTTTTTCTTCCCTTTTCCCTTTTCTCTTTTCCCTTTTCCCCTTTTTCTTCTTTTTTCCCTTTTCCTTTTTCCCTTTTCCCTTTTCCCTGTTTCTTTTTTTTTTTTTTTTTCCCTTGGATCAATATCTGGCAGCCATGATCAACCATGATTATGTATTGTCAATTCTGACATGTGTACTTTATCACTTGAGGTGAGAGGTCACAGTGCTGTGACTAATAATGCAGTTATTCTAGGCATAAATTGTTTCCCTCCTGTAATGGAAGCATTTATATATATATATATATATATATATATATATGTATATTTTAACACTCTGGTTTATTATAACTCTTTACCAAATCCCTTAGCTATTTGCTTTGAAAGTCTGATTAATCTGCTGGATGGCATCGTATTTACAAAAGCTGAGATTTTCTAAATTATTTTCCTCTTGGCAGGATTGTGGGTTTCCTGGAACTTCGAAGAATCAAAGTGGGAATCCTGGAAATTAACTCTCAACCAGTGCCACAGAAGAAAGTTTCTGCTTCATTCCATAGGTGAGGAAATTGAAGAAATAAAACCAGGAGAAGAATAAACAGAAAGATTTTTTTTTTCAGTAAATTTTTCTGTGTTTCATTTTAGGGCATATTCTGCTTTCATGTGCAGAGCTGTAAGCCCAGAGCAGCTCAGCAACATGCTCCTATAGTCAGTCCTTCCCTAGCTCTGTTGATTCAATGCATAAAAGGTTGACAGTGAAGGAAACGTGAAATACAGTATAATGAATAGAAGCAGCTGCAACAGCATCACAGTCTGTCTGCAAGCAGATGACCATTCCTGTCTGAAAGTGTTCCAAAAACCTGCCTGAATTTAATTTGCTCTTTAAAACTGAGAGTGTTCTGATTATTATTTAATAATTAATTACATATTTTAAAAACAGGCTTTATACAATGTGTAGTACTTTTGGGAAGCTCACCACAAATAGTGATTCACATAGGCAACTCTAGCATTGTATTTTTTATTTATTTTTTTGTTTAAAAATATTTTCTAATATTGTAAGCTAGTGGTATTACATCACTTTTCACAACTGTTTTTATCACCAGGGTCTTGGTAAGGTTATCTTCTGCTTGCAGATTCCTCATTGTGTAAGTTTTAAGTGCAGCACATGTAGCTTTTTGGTTAAATATCAGAATTCAACCTATGGAGTATACTTTACATATGTAAGACCACCTACATATTAATGTGTTTTTAAAAATCTATAATATTGAAAGAATGGAGAAAATGATTCCACAGGTCTGTGAAAAACCAACCAACCAAACAAACAAACAAAAAAACCACAAAATTTTCAGGTACAAAAAAAGGAAAAAAGAAAAAGAAGAATTGAAAAAGGCAACAAAGAAATCCATAGTTTGCTTCAACCACAGCAGAAATGTTTATTTATTTTTCTGAAAAGAGAAAAATGAACTGTTGAATAAAAAAAAAATATTTTGGAATATTACAACAACCATTGAAGTATAAAAATGATAGAATATTTCATGAGAAATCCATCAACACTCCTTCAATTAAGTGGTGTAGGACTACTATGACATTAGAACTTCACGGAGAATTTGTGTGACTTAAGTTCATTGTTCTTCTCAGTCTGCTCCTAAATTAGAGACTTTTCAGCTGAGTAAAAAACATCTTGCTGTACATTCAAAAGCTAAAGTGGGTTGGGAAGGAACTGTTTTCTCCCACCAGTAGGAAGGACTTCAGATGTTCTGTGGAACTGCAACATAAACTTTCATTTCGGTTTTGGTTACTCTTTGTCTTGTAGTGTTTCTGTTTTTTGTTGTTTGTGTCTTTTTTTTCTTGTTGACCCCAACTACATTGAAAAGACAAAAAAAAGAAAAAAAAAAGAAAAAAAAAAAAGGTTGGCATCTGATTTATTCCTAATACTAAGACCATTTCACCTTTATTCCAGTGATGATAAAAATGCTATTGATACACCTAAAACTCTAAAACTATTCAGTGGCCCTCAGCTAATAAAAGCTAATCTTTCTGCCTCCAAGTGGCTTCTATCCAGACTATATAGAGCCGTTCTTTATGCACCCAAGGGGAGTTACGCAGAATGGACATGGTTCTTATACCTTACTTGACCTGCCTGTTTATTAAGCTTGTGTGTAAATGTTATTCCTTGTCCAAAGTTATATTCAGCTATGCAGCATTTATTTTGCATGTAATTGTACGGACTGCCAAACTTTCTGGAATGTTTGGTTTTATTTTTTTCTTTGTTGTTTGTTTTCATTGTTGTTGTTGTTGTTGTTTGTTTTTTTTTTTGTTTGTTTTGTTTTCATTTATGGTATTAATCGTACATAAAGAACTAATAAACAGCAGGAATATGTTTATTTAATATATATCTGGGTACACATAATGAAGTAGAACTACTACTCTAAAAGGGCATCCCTTTTAGAGGATGCAGGGGATGTTATTTTTCATGTAATACAGGAGCACATCCCATGCTGGCTGATAATGATAGAAAGGATGAAAAGGTAAATTCTCTTTAATCCTTGTTTTTCTGCTGAAAAGCTGTTAAGGTTTGTACATATATGCATATTTCTGCACAGTAACAAGTAATACGGGCAGATAAAGTAGTCTGGAAGTTTACTACAAGGTAATATGGAGAAATATGGTTCAGAATTGTCCTCATGCCAACTGGAGCTCTACTTTTTATATCCAAATTAATATAAATATCCAAAAACAGCAGTAAAAGAATTTATTAATTCACCAGAGTAAAAAATAACTCTGCAAGAAATTCTGACTCAGTCTTTTTTTTTTTTTTTTTTCTTCCCTGGAAAATAAAACCAGGTTCACTGTTCACTTTCCCAAATGTTATTTCTGTCAGGTGGAGAGGTGATGATGGTGGTATTTTCTCAGATGTTCAACTGTTAGTCAGGAATGCTATCTAGTCACACAAGAATAGGATTAAGATTTTGAGACTGTCAGCCAATCCCAATATGTGGATGCAAAGTGAGGGAGTAATTCCCTTACAGCAAGATCCTTAAAGGCATGTGACTCCTCAGACGCTGATGTGCTGCAACCTAAGATATTAGTTATTATTTGCTTGACAGAGTAGTGGTCCACGAGTCCTAAGGCAACCTACATTTTTCACAGGAAGGACACTCTTCTAAAAAGGTCAACCTCATATGGTCAGGAAAGGACTCTACAAAGTTTGAAGTATCTGCTAAGTGACAAATACTTATGAATAAAGGGACTGTGGCTTTACAGATGTGCCTTTGCAGATGTCATTTTAGCAAACCCATGAGACATACTAGAAAGATCAGAATTAGTCTAGGATAACTAAACCTAGAGTTGGATCTGATGCCACAGTGATTTCTGGAGCATCTGTGCGACAAATGTGACATATACCACACAAATAGACAAATTCATTCTGTGTAAAAAATCAATAAGTGATGTGCCTGCATAGTCTTGATAATTTGAGATTATGCTATAATTTGTGTCAAATATTGTAGAGTGTGAAAGAGCTCCTCTTACATCTATTTCTTTAGCTCATCAATGTTATCCTTCTTTAATCTTCCTCATCTTCTCTTAGTTAACCAGCTTAAACTTTAACCTTGTTCTTGCGCATGTAAAAGAAAAAAAAAAAAAGAAAAAAAAAGTTTTACCACGTTAATGAAATGTCATTAATTCATGTTCATAATATGGCACCTAAGAGATTTTTGTAAGCATTCTCATAACCAGTGAGATCCAATAATATGATATTATGTGTGTGTGCGAAAGAGAGGAAAAGCACTGTATTATCACTCATAAAGATATTTGAAGGTAGGTGAGCAGTTTATTCACAACCAGCCAAATATTACTGTGGATCCTCACCCAAAGTAAATATCACTCCATTACATGCTGGAGCAACTAGCTATACAGGTAATAGCTTTTTGAATGGGTAGCAAATAAGAAGCAGGAAAGATCCCTGTAGAGAAATCCTTGTCCCACTGATGCCAGGGAGAACTTTTTATCATAGCTGTCAATCAAGGGAAATTTCACTTATTTTGTCAGAAAGAATAGCTTTCTTGAACAATGGATTCATAGCATATTCATAGCTGGGTATAAAGTAGGTTTAAAAAGCATTTAAGTAACTTTCCAGACTTTGCTATCATTCATATCCTTTGTATTAATCTTCCCATCCCAAGAAATATTGGAATTGGGTAACTGGTTTCTTGATATTCTGTTTTATTTTTTCCCAAGGATCAGCCTTTGAAATGTCACCTATTGTGAACTTTTACATATCAGCCATTTTGATTTGAAGGGGAGAGGATTGTGACAAAAGCAGAATAATTCTAAATTTAAAAATACATTTTAGAGAAACAGACTTCTAAAAGCAGTTAATAAAAAGGAACCTATTTTATCCTACCATTTATTAACAGAGAGAAAATATTGTTGTAATCCTGATATAAAATATTGCTCAGGACGAGTTAGAGTGACAAAAGGACACTCCTTGGAAGCATAGAAAAAATATGTCTTAAGTTTTATAAGCAGCAAGGTATAGTTCTATAATCTTTTTATGGACAAAACCTTTATCTTTTGAACATATCATACACCAAAACAACAACAACAAAATCCCTTCACTTACTTTTTTACCCTTCAGTTTCTCATTCCCTACCCTGAATACTGCAATATTGAACAGCTGTCTTTAGTAGTATTTTCACCTTTGTGAAAAAGAGAAATAATAAAATAAATAATAATCAATTAAACTAAATAAATAATAAAATTAAAAATTAAATCACTCACTTTTGCAACAACAACACATTTTAACTGATGGCAAATATTCTTTAAAGAACTACAGAAATAGGTAAAGATAAATCTGCTTCATTTAGTTGAGAATCTCCAGCATGATTAAGGGCCACCGTGATACCAAAGTATAGCTGATGAAATATGTAAAATTATTCATATGAACATGTAAAAATGTTCTTAGAAGATCATTTCACAAGTCCTTTTAGCATTAGATTTAATTAATAAAGACTGTATAGTCTCCAGAACAATAAGAAATGATCACAGTAGTCTTTTTAAGAGCAAACAAGGCATGCAGAACTTAGAAAAACAGATTATGTGCTGAAGTGTAGTGTCTTAAAAAAATTGCTTGGGGAAAACTGGAATGAAAATACAAATATGATGCATTTGCATTTATATTCTGCTAAATGGCTCATTTTTTCCATTTTGCATTAATAGTTAATACAGCATTCTTGAGTCAGTTTTGGCCTCTTGGACTTTTTTGTTTTTGGACAGTAGCTCTGATAGAGATGATAGGTTTGTCTTGCATGCCCTCATGTGCATGACTGTAAATTAACTTGAGTTCCTTGATGCACACATTAGGAGATGTGGCATTGACTTTGGAATGAAGATCAATATTCTTTGATCTTTAAATCCTTTCTCTTGTTGCAAGTGGAAAGTTGCAGAAGGAGAGCATGCAATGAGCAACCAAGATAAAGGAGTGGAAACAGTGGAAAATTGATCTATGATAGGTCATTTTTACCAATGCAAGTAAAAGTTAAGAAAAAAAAATATATATATTCCAGTAAATTTCTAAGTTCAATGAACTGTTTCCTGTTCATTTAGTGTATTTTGCTTTTTTTTTTTTAATAAAACATTTCTAATTGACTATATTGAGTAAAAAGACAATTTGCATATGTGTTTCTGCATGCGTGTGAAATGCGACTTACATCAAATTAAAAAACAGTGGTTCCCAGCCTAGTGGTCTGTAAAACCATGGTAAGTGGTACATAGGTGCCTTGTTAAAATATGATATAAAATCCCACTTGGAGTAGTCTGCAGCTTCAACAATTTAAGAATCTTAATAAATTTGCCAAAAAGACTGCTGAGGGACACGACAGACTTTTTCGAGTTGTATTGGATCTTCATTTGCAAGACTGACTTTCAGCTTTACGGAGATACTCGTGTCCACGTTTTGCTGGACTGCTTCAGTGTATTGAAATATGCGTACGACAACAGACAATGGTTATATGGGATAATATAACAAAGTCACATTTTCCAAAAGAATATGAACAAAATTTGTTCCCACAGATTAACTTCAATGTTTAACATAGTTTATTCAGTGAGTAATCCTACTGATTTTCTTGGTAGTACTCAAGAAATAGAGTAGTCAAGATGAGTTGAATGTCAAAAAGGTACATTTACAGCTGACACCCGAAACTGACAAGTGATGTTTATGGGCCTGTTTATTTCGTTGAGGATGCATGTGATATCATATGGATATTATGGTTGGCTGAATCATCTAAAAAAAGGAGAGAGACTCCAAATGCAGGACTCTCTTTGAGGTCAGGGGAAATGCCATGACTTTCTGGTGTATCATGAAAAAAATTAACAAGGTATTGTGTCTTCTCTTTCATCTGTGTGTGCTGTTTTGTGCCACTGTGAACAGTAACGAGAATGAAGTATTTTTATAATGTGTATTGTCCAAAAATCTCATAATATTGTTGATGCTAACAAGAATAAATGCCAAGTGCTCTCGGTGGCTTGAGACTCAACCAGAAAGCATTGTTTTAATACGGTTTATTTTGACAGTGGTTCCTCTTCTTTCTCTCCTCCTCAGCTCTGTTGCTAATAGCAGAAGTAGAATTATTCTGAATAGAATTTAGGTGGATACTGCTACTTAAATGCTGTGTTGCAACGCAGAATTGTAGAACAAATATGGGATTTAAAAGTGCTGGCTGCATTTACAGCTAAAAAATGAGCAATGATAGCAGCTACTATTTTGTTTCAGGAGCTGGCCTAAACAAAACAAACGAAACAAAACAAATGAAACAAAACAAACGAAATGAAACAAAAGATTGTAAAATTCATGTGCCTCTGATGTGAGGGTGACAAGACTGTGGAGCTCATTCTTTTTTCTTTAGACCTTTCCTGTAGTGTTCAGGTTTTGTGTTATGCTTTCAAACAGGTATTGCTTCCTCAGTGTTGTAAAGTAATTCTGCAAGCTGAAAGCTCACATGCCCTTAAAGCATTGAGGTGAGAGGTTCAGCAAGTTCTGTGTCAGCAGTGTGATGCTCTCTTCTGCAAAGTGCAACTGCTCGTACCCTGTTCGTGTTTGCTGGTTTCATAGCTGGTGGCTCAATGAGGATGTTAAATTGTGTTTTCTGTGTGCACTGATGCTCATGCTGATATTCCCTGTGATACCCTATGGTGGGAAAAATATTGGGAAAGTGTTAGATGCCTTTCAGTGCATGTGAGAAGCATGAATGCCTTGGTATTTTGTAAATGGTTTGAGGATCATTATACTATGTCTCTGCTTAATTAAGTGGAAAAAACATGTTTAATTTCTAGACTTTAAAATTTTGCAATGTTTGTATTTCTACTTCCTACAGCCCACAGACTGTAGCTAAGAAAGGGAGCTAGAACTGTGTAAACATTCTAGAGATCATGTAGTTATGAACAGAAACATAGAGAATAGGTATGTACAGTGGTGTTCATGACTAT
>NC_066396.1:81424781-81459781 GCF_013377495.2 Cygnus atratus
TCCCCAGATCAGGCTAGAAATGCTTAAAAGGTTTGTTTCTCCCTCCTTCCACCTACTAAGATTAGTTTGAGAATAAAAGAAATGAAATGTAGAGGTGTTGCTTCGTATTTAAATTAATATACACGAGTTAAAACCCCTGTATTTCTGAATCATTCTGTAGAGATTTTTTAACTTTAAACAAGATACTGTCTTGGATGATTCTTTCATCTCTGCTACCTTAAGCTCCATCCAACCTTTAATGACACTATTTTAAAATGAATCTTGCCTTGCATTCACTTATAGCCCTCACATGAAATACTTTTTGTCTTTTCTCAACTTTTTAATAAGTCATAAAAGTTATGTTAGTACTTGTGTTCACCAGGGGACAAATAAAAGAAAATAATAATGTATCTGTACATGTCATTGTTGTTTTGTTATTTTTGTTGTTGTTGTTGTTATTAATATTATTATTTTATTTCTTTGCTGCCCTGGAGTTGTATTGTGGCTGCAGCTCTCTGTTAATTGCTTGCTGACCAGACAGAGGTGTTTTTTCATATCTTCTTTCTTTGGCTGATTTGCATTGGCTATCTTCGCTCGGGATGGAGGGAAGGATAGAGACAGAAGAGTGGTGCCTTTTTTAAATTTGTATCATTAATACCACATTTCACCTCCTAAGTGCAAAACTACAGGCTGGATTGATTGCTATTGGTGTCATGAAAAATATTTGAAATGGAATGAAAAATTCAGTAAAACTTGTTTTTTGTCTTATAGTTTACACTATCTTATACCAGTGTTGTTAGAGGTACATTTTACTGTGTAGCGGTTGCAGCCTTGTATTATGTCCATGTCTAGCCTAGACGGAGGTTTCTAAAGCAATACTGAAGATGAGAAAATTCACTTAAAGCAAGAGCTTTGTCCAGAGCTCTGCAGCAAATCAGAGGTAGATCTTTTACAGATACATGCTTTAGTTTTGGAGAAGTAATGCCTTATTGTTAAGCAATGGCTTTGTTAAATGGGAAAAAGAAAAGTATTAAATTATTATAGAGTATTATGAACCATGGGCTTTAATTTACTGTGCTGTGAAAGAAATAAATTATCACAGGTTTGACTGGCTACAGACAGACAGAAAGGCCCTATATCTTTGTTTACAGTTTTCAGAAAAAGAAACTCTGAAACAGTTACCACGTTTTCCCTTTTCTGAGGGCACAAATACACACCAATTAATGAAAAGAACAGTTACTGTGTTACTGAAAAGCATCCCTTTCCATGCTGCTTTATAGGAAAGAAGAAGAGAGTAAGAGAAGAGGAAGAGTATGTACCCTGGTAGCATAGTCTGCTGTGATTTACAGACCTTATAGCCTGCAGTTTCATTTAATGGACTTGAAGGAAGCATTGTGTAGTACTACCACTTTGGTTCTGCAAAATCAGTATTCATCCATTAAGGAAATAACATTTATTCCACTTACAGGTTTTTAGAAGGATGCAAATCCATTCAGTAGAAGGGTTAGTGGACATGCAAAATGGAAGGGAGCTAGCAAAAATGAGTACAGTTATAGCTCTTCTTTTCACAAAAAGAGAGGGAGTGGGGGGAAAGCAATTTTGAAAATGGCATGTAAGATAAAGCTGCCCCTGGCCAGCTTTAAATTATGTGATTCTCACTTATGCAAGATGCTGCTAGAGGAATTCCTTGGGTCTCATTACCATGGAATAATCCCTCCAGACTTCACATGTAGCAGACATACAGGGGCATAAATGCATTTATACAGTCAGTTGCATATTTCCAACTGCAAAACAATATACAGTCTGCAATGAATCTTCAAGCAAAAGACTTTAAATTCCCAATATCATTTTAAGCATTTCTCTACTTCATTTTAAGAACAGAGTCGCCAAAGTGCATCCAAAAAAATTTGCTTGGTATAACGAACAAGTGATTATCTTCACTGCAGTAGTTTGAGCAATGTTCACTTTCCCCATTTTCTAGGCACAGTTTACCAACTCCAGCAGCTATTCAGCTACCACTGAGCTTTTGGTTCTACTATAACTTTACAGTCAATTGCAGAAATGAGAAAGCTGGAAGACTGCATGAAGGCAGATAAACTCTAGCTACATCCACTGGACTTTTAAAATTCTATCTAGGAAGTCTTGGCATAGACTTCCCTATAAAATCTCAGACTCCACCTGAAAATGCCCACAGCTACCTACAGTATCTTTACATTATTTAATTTACATAACCCGTACCCTTGAGCGTGAAGTGCAAACTGAGGAGCTTGGATTATGGCTACCAAAAACAGACTAGTGAATATTTTAATGTGAAGGACTGCTGTTATAATTCATAAAAGTCTCAAGGCATCTGTGTGCATTTGGATGCTCGCAGGCATCCAGGATCTCCTCTGGAGGAGCTATGTTTGCAGCTTGTGCATGTGGCTGAGAGCTAGAAGAATCTTAGCTTGAATCTTGCTCAAGGCAAGGCAAGGTGTTTTGTTGTTGTTGTTGTTGTTGTTGTTGTTTTGCTTTGTTTTCCCTAACAAGTTAATGGCTCCTTCTCTTTCTTTAAGCTACTGATATCCTGGTTTTCTAAGCCAGCCTTTTAATTGTTTCCCAATTTCTCTTCATTTATTAGGGTACTTTATATGAGAAAGTTAAAGCTGTAGTATAAAAGGACAATTCAATGTCATAAAAAATTATGGCAGGGCATGACGGAGCCATGGAGCAGTATTGCCAGACATTGGCTAACAGGTAGAAACTGCCAAATTCTCACTCCTGGGAATGCTCAATTTGTGTCAGCAGGAGCAGATCTGTAGCCCCACCTGGAGGCATTGCACAGGGACTAATTGCCACAGCGTGTGCCTTACAGGGGACAGCATAATAAGGGCTGAATAATACAAGCCCTGGAACTCATTTGCATAAGCTTCCCTGGCCTGCAGAAGTGGGGAATTTTTGGCCTTAGCTTTTGCTCTTCATTGTGGCCCAACTTCTTGTAGCTGGGTAAGTAGCAGTGGAGATCTGTTGCCGCAGGTGAGTGGCAGCTGCGAGCGCGGTCTGTGCAGATGAGGAGGTAGGATTTGGGGGTCTGGAGCAGGGTGAGGTGGTACTGAAAGGCCCCTCTGCTTACTGGTTTTGCAAAGCCCTACCTGAAGCGAGAAAGACACATCTTTTTCTTCCCCCCCCCCCCCCCCCCCCCCCACCTTTCTGGCTTGTTTCCATTATGCTTAAAATTTAGACATTTTCTATAGAAAAGCAAGATGACAATCACATGGATTAGAGGGTTCACAAGAAACACTGTGACTGAACATAAGCTGCAACTCAGATTTTGAGCACACCATGAGGCTGAACCTCATCACACCTTGCTAGATGGAAATGGGGAAGGCAAAGGAGCGACAGTGGCATCTACATGTACCACTCTAACAGCACCCAACTCATACCAAGTATTCCTGTTGCCTGCGGAGCCCAAGCTCTCCACCAGCAAAGTAGCTGTGCATTATGAAGCTGAAATTTATGCTGTGTTTGAGTGCAGAGCTCTATCATATGTGCTGTGGGTGGTGTGTTCTCCTAGTGTGTGACCCAAAGCCAATACACCAAGGCACTCTGCTTGGTGTTTTTTTTCCTGCCGCTGTCTGGTTCCTACGCATGAAGTCATTAACTGTCTTGTATGATGAGTTTGTGAAGAGCCATTTCTGAATTTTTATTATTAATTTATTTATTTTGCACGAAGGTGTTGCTGCCTGGACTTTTCTTGTTTTCTTGTCAGATAATGGAAGCTAAGTGAATTGAGGGGTGTGGTTAAGGAATTAAAGTTGTTGAAATGCATAGTTTAAAAAAAACACAACAGGTGATAGGCAATGTTTCTGAAAGACATAAGCCTTCTTAACTAAAACATTTTCTAAGCTATTAGAAATCAAGATTTGTCAGAGAGGCAGGAGTGTACACTTGGAATTCAAGTTCAGAAGTTTATGTTATGTAAGTTTGCCAAGCTACTCTTTTAATTTAAATTATATATACATACATATATAAATATATATATAAATTAGTTATCATATGATTTATATTGATGACTGATCCTTACGCTATTGCATTATCATCTGAGTTTTCTCTACTGTAATTATATTTACATTTACATTTGGCAAACTGTTGCAATTTCAAATGTTTGTTTGTTGGTTTGTTTTTTAGCAAGTTTTAATATTAGCCTTAAAAATTACAGTGCTGCTGACTGGAAAGTTCAGCCAAGCGAGAGAACATGCAGTAGTATTTTGTATCATTCCCATTACTTCACAAATGGATGCTAAAAGTATTTTAATAAATATAAAACATCTGTAATATTTCTCTGTAATAATCTGCACATACCAAAAACCTGCTTTTGAAGAGCTTCTGAAGCACAGTTTTGTCAAAGCTGATTTCTTGAATCCTTCCTAAGCTGTTTACTTAAAAACAAAACAAAACAAAAACATGTTTGTTTTTTTTTTGTATTTCAACATATTTTTTTTTTTTTTACCAGTATGGGGTTTCAGTAGGTAAACAGATGGCAGTATAACTGATTTGTAGCCTAGTGCCTTTAAGCAGTGTGCAAGGCTGGAAGGGCAATGAACTCCTGGAGTAGAAAAGTCAAAACTTGTTGGTTCAGTTCTCTCTCCAGTGCTCTCTTTGCCTCCAACAACTGTCAAAAATGATCCCCTTTGGTGCTCATACTTCATGGCCCTTTGGAGGTCAGGCTCAGGTGGCAGGCATGGACAGCCAGATCACCTGTTGCTAATTAACGTGATGTTTGTCTTCAGACGGTTCCCACTGTCCTTTTCTGGAGCAAAGGAAAGGACATACTTAGCCAAATGTAAAAAAGAATCCAAGCTCTGAAATGTGGCAGCACTAAAAATGCTAGAGAACTTTTAGAAATGCAAGCAGGAATGCTGATGGAGAAGTCAGAGCAAGGCAGTCTCGGAGTGCAATTGTCTTTCACAGAGGAATTTGCAAACTGGAATTTGTTATTTAAAGTGCCGAGTGTTTTTTATATGTATATGTATATATATATTTCTAATTGTAGTGTAATGACAAGTAAGGCAACTTGGCCAATAAACAAAAATGGAGAATTTTGAGAACACGTATACAACATATGTATTTCTTATTGTTGATTTGCCAGAAAAACATGACATGGCTGAGAACTTACAAGGTCTATAATATAGGAATTTTAAGGTTTCTGTTTGAAGAAGGCAAGATTTTGCTAAATATACAACACATTTCTGATTTCTGGCAAAAATCAGAAATTATTATCTGCAGTTGTCAATGAAGTCTACAATTTCTGTTTTTGCCATATTTCTTGAAATCAGCCTCTTAAAATTTGTGACACAAAGCATAGATCCAAATATATTTAGTGCAATAGTTAGCAGAAGCTAATGTGCTCTGTCAGAAAACTGAATCTCTTGATTTTTGTGTGTGAAGTGATTATGGTGAGACTGAATATGTTCAGACTACCCAGATGCAGAAAGTAGATACATCAGAATAAAATGAGAGCCTTATTTCTCTCAAGAATTATTATGAAAATATTTGAGAGAGGCCACTTCACAGCCAAAACATATGCTTAACTTCAATAAATGCTAGTTTTCAAGCTTCTTAAGATCTATCTAATCATTCTGTTTTAAGTTGGCACTTCTGATTGTGAACAGTATTGTTTGTGGTGTTGGTCTCAAGTACTGTAGACTGGCTTTGCTGAAATAGCTCCCAGCTAAGTACTGGGATCGTTTTCATGTCACTGAACCTTGCTGTTGATTTGCTTCAACCATTTTTACAGAATCCTTTAGTACTCTACTACAATTAATATGCAAAGAATAGAATAGAGCATGCCAAATCAATACAATGAAATATTAAAAACAATATTATGACTATAAAACTCCTATATTTGATTTCCATGTACAAAATTTTTCATATGTCTGCACGAGAAAAGAAAATGTTCAAATTATGAAGAAACTTTTTTCTTTCTCTTTCTCTTTCTCTTTTTTTTTTTTTTTTCTTCCTTTTCAGGGCTTTTGCTCTCCTTAATACTGCAATAAGTGAATTAAATCCTTTAGCAGTTGCTAGAAAATAAATACAATCCAAATGAAGACGTAAGATTGTATCAAAAATGCAAGTAATGAGCATAAAACATGCACATGAAAAAATATCAAGATGCAGAAACAAAAAGTATTGATATACAGCAATCAATGTTGTAGACAATATCTTTTAAATCTATCACGCTGCCTTTTGCCCTTTATATTAAGTCAAAGGGAAAGGGCCATAATGAATGAGCATGTCCTTATTCACATCGGCAACAGTTCTGTAGGAAACCTGGCAATATGACATTTAGCGTGATTAATTCTAGGCTCTCGCTCTAGTTTATTTTTTCCCTTGTACATGTATAAAGAGTTATTATTAATTTAATAAAAACATTCAGTGTTTTGAGGCTATTTACAAAAGTTATACTGCAAGATAGACTTAAAAATAAAATGTTAATAAAACACTTCCACTAATATATGACATTTATTTTCAAAATTATCTTTTTTTCTTCCTCTAACCAAAGTGAAAGTTCCTAGGACTGTGAATGCAAGGTTGGTTAGTTTATATCTAGCTTTTTAACAGTTTTTCTGCATCAAAAATAACGTGCAAATGAAACAAATATCTAGATATTAGAATATGCTATGAAATACTCTGTGCAAAACTTCGGTATCTTTTCGCACTTTGTATCAGAAGGGGGCACTAGTGATCCATTATAAACAGGCAGTGTGACATTGCTTTTGTTGTGCCATATTTAATAATAATAATAATAATGATAATATAATTTCCCCATTTAATATTGAGGGCATTTATGTGTATAATTGAGATTATAAATATATAATGGTAATTCAAAAAGTTAAATAATTAATAGATTGTAAGTAAATATTATCTGTTTTCTCATTGTATTTTTATATTATTAGTGAGATACTATGGTTACAGTTAACTTACTGTCTGTAGCAAAGAACTAATACTGATTATTTAATACTCAATTTTCATGATTTCTAACACAAAGAAGGTGAATCCTAACTGTAAAGGATTTTGATAGTGTAAATTTAATATATTCCTGACAAAAGTAGAAATTCAGATCCCCCCTGTTATAAAAGCCATTTATATGTACATTGAGATTTAAAGTACTCTACAGATATTGCAACAAAGAAAATGTGTTAAGTATTCATATAATAACATTGTGTTGATCTATATTAAATTAAATTGATGGAAAAATATGTTTTATTATGATGCTTACTTACTTTTTCATGTTGGTTTATCTGATCCTGCACATTTTAGCAGATTTGCTAGTATTGCTTTGGCCTATAAACTGAGGTCAAGATGTGGTGGCTTCACCCTTTCATAGAATCAGCTTTGGTATGTGAGCTATGTGAGCAAGAAAAAAAGAGATGAACAATAATATGGTTTTATTCTTTGTCCTCATTTTTTTTGCTGTCTATAGAATAAAAACTGGCAGAGTGCATAAAACTGCAAAAGACGCAAGTCCGTCTTCATAACAGCAGGAAAACCAGCTGAATTTTTGATTTGCATGATGCTGACTGATACTGTATTGTAATAAAATACCTACTTACCAGATAAGTAGGCAGCAGTGTTATTGAAATAGTATAGATACCCGTAGAAGATTAAATGTGTTTTTTTTAGAAATATCCGCTGTTATTTACATGTGTAGAAATGAGGGTCAATGAGAAGTTGAATTTAGCAGTCTGTAATTTCTACACATGCAGAATGCAATATCTGTAAGTAGTTTAGGACATTAAAATAGGTGCAAATGTGAACTTTCCAAAATCTAAGCTGTAATTTAGGGCCAAAATCATTTTCATTATAAATTATTTGTAAGCTATCAGCCAGTTCCTGGGCTCATTTACTCAGGAGTAAATCCAGAATTTGCTTTGTTCAAAGCACAATTAAATCTAAAATGGCAGAGGGAAGAAAGGTTCTTTGTACCTTAAAGGCAACTGGAAGATATATATTCATGAGCATAGATAAGTGCTTTATGTGTGCATATAACTAGGCATTTTTCAAACAAAAGTGCACTTGTTCATGCAGTAAACTATAGTCATTCTAAACCAGCCATTTAATCCAAGTAAGCACACACCTGATCTCATATCTTTGTGTCTAAGGTTTATTTCAATTTTCCTAACACTTGCAGTCCTTTCCAGATAATTATCTAAGAAAGTTATTGTCAGGATAACTGGAACGCAATTGTTTTCTAACAAGGAAACATATCTGAAGATCTGCTGTCTGTCATGCCATTCTTCAGTGAAATCTCTTTTATTTATTTATTTTTAATCAAAAAGACTATGTATTGAATACGGAATCTCAAAAAAAAAAAAAAAAAAAAGAAGAAAAAACACTGGCAAGGTACCAGTGCAGCTTTTCCTGTGGCCTAGATGCAAATGGAAGATGTTTGTTTTCCATTATCTCCAGGCATTTAATTGACTGTATTTTTATCTTACTTAGTTGGAATATATTGATAGTAGTAGCAGTGTAGCTGCAGGAACATGGAATCTGGCATAGGCTTCAGAAAGTTTTTGAGAAGCTGAATAAATAGGTGTGTGGATTAACGCCTCATGAATTATCCAGTCTAGCCCCCTGATACTACCTGTACTGAATTCCAGGTCTTCTTGTTTTCTGTCAATACTTGAATTTGAAGCTTTCTGTTATAATCTGAAACATGTTGCAGAGCCTGCAAGCTGCCTGAGATTATCTCAGCTATTGCTAATTTTGATGCTTTTTTAGTATTAGTTCAAGTGTCACCATTCATACCCGTTTTTGTGTTTGGTCATTTCAGCTGACGTATTTATTATTTGACACAATGATAAATATTAGAACTGTACTGGAATTAACTTAATGAATGCAACTTGATCTTCAAGCAGAGAAAACCACAATTTTGTTACTTATCTAAACTCTACCATTTGCAAATTCAAAGTGAGCCATTTTTCTTGAAAGGTCGTTTGTCTTTTATGTTTCTTATTACTCCTTAATTTTGTTTAATTTAATTATCCCTGGACTAACTCATTTGTATCTATTAATGTGTGGAGTCAAAATATTTAGGTAAATAAAACAATAAAAATATGTTGCCTAAATTCTGTTAATTTTCTTGCTGAAATGAAAAAAAACACATATAATTGTCTACTGTGAGTAGATGCTGTTTTCTTTTGTACTGAAAGGCAGAGATTATTTGGAGACAGAGGGGTGTGCATACATATTTCTCCTTCTTCCTCCTTTCAGTTGAACTCTTTCTCTACTTCAGTGCCCATCATTTTGTCATAAAAGATATTTTTGAAGAACTCTCTTTCCAGTCCTGAAAGCAAATCATTTTCTTACCAGTGAAATGATAAAATCTGCAAATGACACATATCTGTACATACACCAATACATATCTCTGGCAGTCTGATTTCTTATTGCCATTATAAAAACCATTGGTATACTAAAAAAAGGGATATATATATACATATATAAAGAAAGAAAAAAAAAAACACACAAGAAAGATATGTTGCATTTAAATTTAAAATCAAGAATCTGACTTTAGATTCCTGTGGATTTATACACAGAGATATGATAACTGAAATTTGGTTAAAATATATTATTATTAAAGTGTTTTGGAATTTAATATTTAAACCAGTGAAAAGCGTCACTTTTATTTTAGTGATAGTTGCTGTAGCATTTGCAGTTACTACAGAATTTGGAACCAGATAACCATATGAGATCTTACTTTGCAATTTAAGGTGAGATTGTCACATGGTACAAAAAAAAAAAATCATGAAAGTAGAAACTACTTGTTTTCAGTAGCATAAATTAAAAGTTACTTCATTGAAATTTCTGGAATTATTCCACCTTTATCCCAGGAGAAGTGGCATCTTCATTGAGGTGTGTTATGCAACAATATCATTAGTTGCTCAGTTATGTCAGCTACTAAATTAATACAAAAAAGGGAATCAAGAAAGATCCCTTATGCACACTGGAACCAACAAACTCACCAATGTCTAAGATGCAGTTAGCACTTACAATAATTGGGCTAGAGCTGTGCTGCAGAAAAAGATAAAAAGTTCAGGGGAGCATTCAGATGATGAGAAAAAGACTTGTAGTTTTATATCCCCATTTTATTTTTGCTCATGTACGCCAACAAGCAGGGCACTTGAAATGATAAATAGGTTTAAATTACATCAAATACCATAATTTAAGCAAGCAACTAATTTCAATATTTAGAGTAAGACCTGAAAGAGAGAAAGTGCCAAGGATCATCAGTATCCTTACACTTTCAACAGGTTGAGCTTGTACCACAGAACTTTAAATGTAATATTCATACGATCAATCACTATGGAAAAATCCAAATTTTCATATTGAAATCACCTTAATGAGAAGAAAATATACAGTTGCTTTCCCAAGTCATCTTTCAATTTTATGCTAAATATACAGGGGAACACAATCCATCAGTACTTCTAGGAATTTTTGTTGTAAACTCAGAATATACTATTATCTCCCATTGTGCAGTGGCATTCATTAATCATAAAATGTTTTATGTTCTTTTCATGTATTATAAATTTTTATTTGTTTTCTTTTGCGGAGTAAAAATAAAGGTACACAAAGACAGTCAACACCAATAAGGAGAGCCTTATGTTTCCTTGATGACTTTCTCAGCTCTGCAGTCCTTGCACCTACTCTAAACTCTTTATTAACTTGTCTGGTCATGGAAGGTCTCCCTTAAATTTGTCACATAGATCTATCTTGCATTTCTGGAAATGCGAAAGCTTTTTGGTTTTCTGGTTCCAATCACTTTCCCCCTCTCAAAACTCAACTGCCTGAGGAAGACTTCACAGTTGTTCTACAGAAAAAAAAGGACTTACAAGATGAAGCATGACCCTGATGATAATTGGACAAACAAGGAGAAATAAAAATAGAATAATAATAATAAAAAACAACCTTCAAACAGATTAAATCTAGAAAATAAATAAGATTTGCAATTTAAAGCTTCACTCCACTTTCAAAAAAGTGGTGATTCCAGAAACATCAAAAAAAATTTAATTGAGTGTACCTGTGCAAATACTTTTTGCTTGTTACTGGACTCGTTGTTTTGTGAAGTTTCCTGCTGTATTATGAAATTATTTTTCTTTAATTGGCAGCTGAAATGCTTTTGTCTTGAGATGTTTGTAGTATTTCTGTGATATATTGCTTGTATATGCGTATTATACAATAGTATATATACCTACTATACAATAGTACCTATTGTACTCTGATTTCTATACAAAGTTTTGGCTTTTTTTCTTTTCTTTTGAGGGCCTGTGACCGATCGCTACTTGAGAGCTTGAATATAGACAAGGTTCAAGAGAAGTGGATTGGAATTTTTGAACTGGCTATGTTGTTTTATGTTAACATGAAGCATTGCAGAGAGCAGAAATAACACAAGACTAGGTCTGATATCATGTTGTTGTCTTTTCTTTCCTCTTTGCTCCTCCTTTCCATTTGTTCCATAGTGAATGACAACTAAAACTGCAGGCCTACAAATGGTGTTCTGTAAAATAACTGTTAAAATGCTTGGCATTTCATAGGCTTAATATCTTGTAAATGTGCTTAGCTGAGAACTGACTAGTTTGCCTGATCATCAGACTGGTGGAAAGAGCTAGTGGTGGATTCTGTGGCTGAAGTTGCCATGTCTCCCCATCTTCTTTCCTGCCCTCTTGCCCTTGTGAGTCATCATCAGAGACAAATGTTCTCCAGGTTCAATCCTTCCCTTACTGGATGTGGCAGTGAAGTCTCTGAAGGATTTATTGAAACCTAACTTTTCAGTTTTGACTACCACATTGACAGCAATGAAATCTATATTTAAAGCTGCTATTCCACATCCATTGCAATTTTTTTTTTTTTTGCTTGTATGCACCTTCAGCAAAAACTCCCTCTTGATTTTGACCCCTTACTGGTTTCAGCAAGAATGTTTTATAAATGTTATCATTGGGATCTTGTTCTTCAACAATTGTTAAGCAAATTTGAGCAAAGCAAACACATTTAGACTCTGACTGAGCAACTTTATATACAACCCAGATTGTTGAAAATAAACGCAACCTTGCAATGTAAGATCATTTCAAGAATATCATCATAGCATCCATACTGGTGGCTGGAATCCTTCCCAAAATTTCCGCAAACCAAGTTTATAGCTAGTTGGTTTTGACCAAAACATTTTTTTTTCCTCACAGGACCCATGTGGACTTTCAGTTCTGCCACTGAAGTCCACTAAAATACAAGCAAAGAAAATCAGGCTGAACCGTTATGAAATTGCTTTTCTTTTACAATTACATTTTGTAACTACTTTGCTTTCTGCTTCTCTACTTTTGTGCACCTAGAAACAGCCTCAGGGCTTCACATCTCTGGACAAGGAGAGAAGATGTTGTGGTGATAGGTGATAAATCCCTATGAACAGTCAGAAAACTGTTCTGGAGGAGGGCTTGTTAGTTTTGATCAGCATACAAGGAGAAGGAAAGAGTGTTGGAGTGGGTATGAAGTGCGAAGTGCTAGAAAAGCTCTCTGGTGTTATTTCTTTTGAATAAGTGTCCCTCAGAGTCAAAAGCACTGACATCACCGCAGTGTAAGCATAGTTAAAGAATATGAATATATATAGCTTGGCCAAAGAAATTTTAAGGCAAATATGGTTTATAAGTTTTTATTAAAGATCCATAAATAAAAATAATTTCCATCACTATACATTAGTACAATATTTAAAGACAGGAATAGTAAAAATATTTATTACCTTTATCTTCTAGCTACAAGGCTTCTGTTTCTGCTTGTTTGCTTTAAAGTTTCTTATTGAGGAGAATCTTCCCATTTGACAGCCTCTTAGATGTTATTGAAAGAATGGAAGAGTTAACCTTAGTAAGGAAAAAGTAGTTGAGATAGGCTGGGGTTGGTGATACGGTTATTGATCTCTGAATATTTCCCTTAGAAAAAAATGTTACATGCACATGAAAATGAAAAGAACTGCAAACACAGAAGATACAGCTTTGGTTTTTCATATCAGTTTTTGTTTCCAACCATATTCTTTTGGAAAACAAAACAAAACAAAATATAGTTATTATTATCTGTTATTTGGCGTATTTGTATCAGTTACAAGTTCTGGCTACTATTTCAGTTTCAGTATCATAGAGTCATAGAATCATTTAGGTTGGGTGAGACCTCTAAGGTCAAGTTCAATCTTTAACCTAGCATTGCCAAGTCCACCATTAAACCATGTCCCTAAGAACCACATCTACACGTCTTTTGAATACCACCGGGGTAGTGAGTGAGCTACATCCCTGGGCAACCTGTTCCAATTCCTCACAACCCTTTTAGTGAAGAATTTTTTCCTAATATCCCACCTAAACCTCCCCTGTCACAATTTGAGGCCATTTCCTCATGTCTTATGTCCTATCACTTGTTGCTTGGGAGAACAGACCAGCCCCCACCCCGATACAAATTTCTTTAAGGTAACTGTAAAGTACAGTAAGGTCTCCCCTGAACCTCCTTTTCTGTGGGCTAAACAATCCCAGTTTCCACAACTGCTCCTCATGAGACCTGTTCTCTGGAGCCTTCACCAGCTTCGTTGCCCTTCTTTGGACATACTCCAGCACCTCAATGTCCTTCTGGTAGTGAGGGACCCAAACCTGAACACAGTGCTTGAGATGCGGCCTCACCAGAGCTGAGTACAGAGGGACAGTCACTTCCCTGATCCAAGCCAGGATGTTGTTGGCCGTGTTGGCCACCTGAGTATGCTGCTGGCTTGTATTCAGCCAGCTATCAGCCAATACCTCCAGGTCCCTTCCCACCAGGAAGGTTTCCAGCCACTCTGCCCCAGCCTGTAGCATTACATAGGGTTGTTGTGCCCCAAGTGCAGGGCACGGCACTTGGCCTTGTTGAACTTCATACAGTTGGCATCGGCCCATCAGTTCAGCCAATCTAGATCCCTGTGCAAAGCCCTCCTTCCCTTAAGCAAATCAACACTTGTGCTTATCTTGATGTCCTCTGCAAACTTACTGAGGGTGCACTCAATCCCTTCATCCAGAGCATTGATAAAGGTACTAAACAAAACTGTCCCTAGTACTGAGCCCTTGGGGACACCACCTGTGACCGGCTTCCAGCTGGCTTTAACTCCATTCGCCATGACTCTTTGGGCCTGGCCACCCAGCCAGTTTTTTCCCCAATGAAGCATATGTCCAGCCAAGCCACGAGCAGCCAGTTTCTCTAGAAAAATACTGTGGGAAACACAGTAGGTGTTGCACATGAACAGCTAAAATGGATTTAACTCAGAAATCCACTGTTTGTTTTTTTTTTCTTTTTCAGTTCTGTATGACAGGGTGGTTTGGACTACCGGACTACCATTTTTGTTTTATCTAGGGAAACTGAAGTTGGTGGCACACAGTGGTGTTCTGATGGAATCCCATACTGTGGAATTAATCTTGATATTTGGCTGGATCAATGGTTTACCTGCACTTTGCTACAAATGCAGTAGGTCTAATGCTTCTGCAGACGTGTCTCAGAGCTAAGTGGGAATCAAGCTGCAGATTCTGAGGAATTGTTCTGATAGTTCATATACCATTTTATCTACTTCAGTGCACTACTTCTCTATCCAATATAACGGGTTGAGAACCTACCATACAAAATAAAAGGAGGCCCTTGGAAAGGGTGAACCTCAGAGTAAGCAGCTCCTGCTGGAGCAATTTGTTTATCCTATTTATTGCAGCTCAGGGTCAAATGGGAAAGAGACTAGCACGGGTGAGATGAAGACCAGATCACCTGCAGGAGGGAGGAAAGCTTGACTTCCAGCATGCCATACATGAAGCGTAGACCTGTTTGTATGACAGGCCCTGAAGAAATGAGAGGAAGCAATGAAAGATAAGAAATGCACTGATGACTTGATATGTGTTTCCTCTGTTGAGCAGGAATAACCAAATTTCAACGATTTGAATGATAATTTTCTTCAAGAAAATCCTACAGGGAGGCATTTCAGTGTTATTTACCCCTTGATTAGCTCTACAGTCTTATTCACTCTGTGCACTCATGTCTAATGACTAGTTTGCATTAACATGAAAAGAATTGAACACCCCTCTTTCCAGAATAACTTAGCAGAAGAAATAGTATTTTATCTAGACATGGTGGAACTCATCTGGGTAGAAGTCTCTTATTATCACAAAGGAAACTTGATGAATAGTACACCAAGAATACTATATTCATCAAAGGAAACTGTTTACAGTCTATGGCGACCTGAGAATTGTCTGACAGTATGGTAAAATATTATTGCTAATATATCTCAATGTTATTACACCACAGACTACACTTTTATCCTTTATTTATTATTTTTATTTTTAACACATGCTACTTCTTAACTGTTGCTCAATCTACAATTAGAAAACTGCCTGCGTCGTAGTGGTTGTGTAGGCTGTGCATTCATATGTCAGCTCTTCCTTCACAGGAAACAGAATGCAGTGTAATAAATTACCCAAATTCAGGGATTCAGGGATTGTGTTCTGCTCAATCTGCTTAGTAAATAAGGAAAGAGTTGAAGTTATTTATTTTAGATTGCTTGTTTTTTTTTTTTTTTTCACTTCTTTGCTTGTATAAATAAAAACCTGTCATAAGAGTCTGATAAGACAATCACTATAACACAAGCTATCACAGAGGAAAACCTATTTATTCTGCATGACTACAACCAAATAGACTTCTTGTTAAACATTTTAATGATGAATATAATAATATTTGTTGGCAGAAAGGATAAAGATGATGTTTTGGAGCTTAAAGTAATGAAATGATCATGAGACCTTCCTTATGCCTGTTGATCCATCTACCTAGTCATCTCCAGTACAGCATAGAAAAGGGACTATTTTGAAATGGTTATTACATACTTGAAGAAAGTTAAAGATCATCAAAGTTCAGAAGTGGGAGAGGGGGTGGTCAAGGAGATAACTGGAGACATATGGGAGCAGCAGACAGAGTGGAAAGTAGTCTTCTGATACTTTTGGCTCCTGCAGAAGGAATCCAACTGCAGTATTGCCACAAAACCTACTGTCAATAAATGAGAAATATAATTGGCCTTTGAAATAAACCTGAGAGTTCCCTGGTGGGAAAGCAAAACAGCAGATCTCTGTCTTCAAGAGCTGTGAAAGACCACTCTGACCTTAACTCAAAAGGTGGTAGAACGAGAAACAGATAGTGAAGAAAGCTGGGACAATGTTTTATTTATTTATTTATTTATTTTCCTGTGTATCATGTTTCTGATCATATCAGAAATACTAAAACTAGTAAATGTAAAATCACTGCTTGTATGAATTTATGTAGGAAGTTCAGAGAAGGTATATATTCATCTCAGCTACCACTGCACGCTTAAATTAGGTTTCTAAGACAGGAACTCTTTCTGTAGCCGCTGCCTAGTTTAGATCTTAAGCTAAAATCTCTGTGTGTCCTTCTTCTGCTTCCCAACTTGTATATACCAGAAAACTGTTTGCGATTGTCGGGGATGAGTCTGAATGACAGTACATATGCAGCTCCATGGCTACACACAGCACTCAGCAGCCATGAGAAGTAGCTGGTTTAAGAACAAGACTAAGGCACAGGGACAATAACTCTGATTCCTGATGTGTGGCAGCAGGTAGAACAAATCTGCTTGTTGAGTGCACCACCTGCTGAAATGGGGCTGAACCCATTTTGGAAAATAAACTTATATTTGACAAGTCAATGGTCACTTGACCATGTTTACTATGCTGACTAGTATCTCTCACACACAGTAGGGAAGCTGTCCACACTTTGTACATTATAATCCAACCCGCCTCAAATAAAAAACATAGAATATTTCCTTCTCTTTTTAAAAAAAACATATGAAGCCAGAGAGAGAGAAATGCTTTGAGGCTGTCACTATAGAGAAAGACATAGTAGTTTTGTCAGTGGCCAGAGAAATGACATTGTCAAGAGACAAAGGCATACACCAAAATAAAAAATGTAGTGTTTTGCTTATTACCTGGTGGGTAGCATGTATGTTTCTTTGTTAACTTTCCTCATGCTATGGAGGGCTGAGCAATTTCTCGGCACCCTGTTGAGCACAAACAATCTTACTTAAATCAAGAAGCCTGGTCAGCACCTGTTACCCTCTACCCTGCCCCAGCTGCTTTATGGCTTATGTGAAACGAAGACAGCAGGAAAATAGGTTGAATCACTGACTTGGGAAACTGGAGAGGAATCCAGCCTAAGTATAAATGAAAGCATTGGGCTAAGTCTGTTTCCCAGAAATGAAAGATGCTCACTAGTTGCAATTGTAACCTATTAGTATGTGCAAGGTGATAAGAACCATGTTGTTTCAAACTTTATCTTCTTTTCCTTACTAGATATTCCAGGCTTTCCTTGAAATTAGTAAAGTTTAATCTCAAAGACTGGCAATATTTTAGTTAACATATTTCAAAATACTTCAACAACCTTGTAAAAAAATATATATCTTAATTTTACTTATTTTTTGTCCCTTTTCAGTGATTAGGTAGTTGGCATACAGAATCACGTTTTCTGTGTGTTGGATGATATGTGATATCACAGGAATCCCATGTTTGCTTGGTTTATCAGCAACGACTGCCTACGCAAATGGATAAATAATTCATAGATCTCTTTCTTGGCCAAAGAAACAATATGAAAACTTGACTGCAACACACCATAGATGTCGCAGATATGTACTACCAGATATAAATCTTAATACTTCATTCAGACATAAACAAATATTTGCTTATTAACCCTCTTCATCACAGACTGTCTCTCTTTCCTCTAAGTCAGAAATCTACCTGAGCACATTATCTGATAAAATTTGCATTTTAGGCCCTCTTAGAGTCAAAATGCTTTTCTCACGGATTAACATGATAGGATTTGAAGGGTAACAGGCAAGATCTCTGTTAACAAACCCAACCTTCAGCCTCCTAGAAAGTGAATTGCAGCTTTCTACTTTTTTTTTCTTTTCTTTTTTTTTTTTTTTTCCTGTTTTAAACACAGCTAGGTTGACTTGTCTTTTAACTCCCTTTTATTGCGCAGTTAGCCCTGAAAATATAAATTATTTTGAAAGAAGCAAGCAGCAGGGCTCCACATCTGGCAAGGACCTGTGGTAGAAGAGTATTAAGCATATCCTCGTACTCACCTTCCATAACATGACTTGGCTAGGACATGCTGAAGTGCAAACACTTACCATGTTCATTGGGATTAACATCAAACTGGAAGTGGGCAATGAATGCAAATGATGCATTCAGGTCCGACACTGGCACAGGCACTTGCACAGGAGGGGTTGCAGTGCAGTAGTAGCCTTTGACTCTACCAGACTACTCAAAGCTCCTTTTGCACCACATTTCTGGACTGAAGCAGTTTCTGAGGGTGAGAAGAGTCAATGTTTTTAGATTGTCCTGGGAATGATTTACTTGTTACAGGCAGTTGCGCTGACATTGTCCCTGTGCTGCTCCAGCCTTTGGTCCCCTTCATCAGACGGAAATCAATATCCCATAATGATCATTGGACAGATGTTCTTATATGCCTATACCAAATACAGATGACCTTCCTAAGGCAGGTGTCCTGTGCTCCTGGAAAACTATGAGCTCCCTTCCTCAGCACGTTCTAAGCCCTTAAGTCTGGTGTTAGAGGTGCCTGCTATAGAGGAGAATAATCAGAAGATCCCGAGGACAGATAAACGTAAAAAAAATCTGGAAAAAAAAAAAAAAAAACACAAAAAACCATAGATTTCACATCAGGGCAGTCTATCTTTATTTGGCACTGCCTTCATTTATATTGCCAGCTGAGGTAGAAAGTATTGAAAGGAGTATGTGATTCTTTTTGCATAGCTGTAGCCATCACTGCTTGTTTTTGCTTCATTATTTAATCTCTGCAACATTGTGAGCCCTCTCTAGCGTCTGTTCTCACTGTCAGTCTTTTTTTTTTTTTTTTTTTTTTTTTTTCTTTCTCCTTCAAAACATTGACACTTTGAGAGCACGGGCAGATGTTAAGCTGCCTCAGACATTGCAGTAAGAGTCCTCGCAAGCAAAGTCATTGAAAACACAGGTATCTACAAAAATGACTGGAAAGCAGCATGGCTCCAGGAACCAGGAATGAACCTCTTCCCCTATTAAGTCTGCTTTCTTGGATTTTAAAGTGGACGAAGCAGGCTTTTGGGGTAGGAAGAGTAGGCGTGTATAATCTGCACACAATATTTTCAAGAACCTCTTCTGCCTGCTATCTTTCCTCTTATTTGTAGTGCATATTGAGTAAAATGTTTCAACTTCCTCTCCAAGTTGTGGAGGCAAAGTTAGGTTGAATAATTTAGGACTAGGAAATCTATATTTAATCTTTGAATTTTGGACTATTTGCAGAATTTGGACATGGCTAAAATTTCTGCAATGAGAGCCTGGAGCTTTTGTGAAAAAAAAAAAAAAAAGAAAGCTTTTGTGAAAGTGGGAGTAGCTGATGGATTAAATCACAAAATCTTTATGGATTAATACGGTGCCCAGTTGCTTTCTTGACTCCTTGCATGATGAAGGGTATGGGTTTCAAAAATAAAATGTACCATAAGCAAAGTTTGAAACAGATTTATTATGAATTATTGTTAACATTACAAGTAATTAAATGCTGGTTGTAAAGAGCTGGAAGTGTTTGGTTGAATACTCTTTCCTATGTTGATATTATGGCCTCTTGCTTAAAACAGTCTGATGTATCTGCTTGTTTGCATATCTTGCTAAAATCCTTTTAGATTGATGAGATTTACTTCATATTATAAACGAATCCAAGAAAGACAAACAAAAAAATCTGAACTGCCTTTAAGAAGTATTTACTTATCAGTCTGAACTTCTGGGTTTATAGCTTACTACTTACCTATATTGCAAAACCTATCAGAAAACTGAAAAGTGATTTTGATTCACCAGCAGTGGGAGTTATACATGGGGGCAAGCCAGAGCCTTTCTCTCTTAATGAATGTACTGTGTTTTTTCCTGTTTCCTCACTTTTTTTTTTTTTTTTAATGAGAAAAATGGAATTTTCAAATCTGTACTGAGCACATGAGTTATCTGAGATGATGGTAAATCTGCTATTATTTTAGACTTTTTTTTTTTTTAATTTAGTTTAACTGAGATGTAGATTTTATATGTAAAAGTATATGTATTTTCTTTCTCCAGCTATTTGTATGTGTAGTCCTCTTCTGTTATGCTTAGTTTCCACTTTATTGTCTTTCCAGTTTATACACAATGGACATGGCTGCTAGCCAGTCTCAAGGGCTATGAAAACTGCAGCCACCTTCCCTTAAGTGTCCCTAAAAACAACACTTAAAAAGACCCAAACATTTCTTTTCAGATATGATCCTCACATAACTGTACTTCCTGCTCTGTTATATCTGCTCACAGGGAAAATTTTATTTCATAATTGTATACTGCGTAACTTGTGTAATGGGAAATAAACTTCCCATTATCCAAGAGCTCTGAAACAAGTATGTTGTTGTCTATAGGTGTTTATAACCAAAACTGAAGTATATGTTTTACTACATTTGCGGAAGTATTGTTCAAAATACCAGAAAATAAGCAAAAACTTGCACTTTACAGTCACCTATGAGATGCTGATCACCACATAAGCCATTTGAATCATGTGAGCTATAACTGTTTACATAAAATTCACGAGTCATGTTTACTTTATTCTGTGTTCATTGTAAAAAAAAAAAAAAATAATTACATTGCTTTTATAAGTCAGATGTAGATATTCCACTCTGTAGACATCTAGGCCTCCTTCTGGCTGATGATGTTTGCTTTTTCTATCCCATTCCCATTGCTCCAGTAGTTAATCTCGTAAAATCAATAGCTTCTTGTGCATCAAATATAAACACCATCAAGCTGTTCCAAACTATTCATTACATACAAAGAAGTACCTTAATGAAGCTGGGAAAAAATTAAGGAGGAAGATTATATGAGATGAATAGGAAGAACTGCCACCACCCCATTCACTGTTAGTCCTCGTTCCTGTTCTATAATAAAGACGAAACTCTGCACGAAATTTTTATATTGTTGTGAGAACTGACCTGTGACTATTTTGACAATTAACAGATATCCACTGGAGTATTTATGCTGAAAAACTTGCACAGTCATTTTATGATTTTTGAGCCATGCTCTTTGGCTGGTATCTTGAAGTGAGCCAAATACATGGTATATCATGTTATGCTCTGCATCACTGCTATGTTTGCGTTACTAAAAATCTTTGCACAGATGGGCAGAGGCAGTGCTGTCAGAAAATTTTCAGTTGCAAATTCTCTGCTAAATCCAAGCTTTTTCTCCCTCCAATTGTTTAAAAATAAAACAAAACAAAATGCATAATAAGCTTAGTTCTGGTTATCTTTTATGCTAACTTGGAGCAAAAATGTATTGCTTAAGTTTTTATTTCTTTTAATTCAGACAGAAGAAAGTCTATTATGAAGAATAGGATTGCTTGTTTTATTTCATATTAGTGTTTTCCTGGCTTTAACTCTTATTTTCTTATTATGTAGAATATATTATATATTTACATTTTTTTTCACTATCAGTTTTTTTTTTTTTCTAGTATGGTTTCACATCAGCAGGGAGAAAGGAAATGAATGATATCAAATAGGATCAAAGCCCTTTATCCATCACTTCAAATAAAAGGCAATCCTAATCTACCTTGAACTTCTGAAGACTTTAACTAACTGTTTCGTATCCCTTATGTTACACAGAAAAATCTGATGCTACTCATACTGGCAAATCAAAAATGGGAAACCCACAGCCTGCTGAGGTGGAAAGAGCAGTAGCAGATTATCTAGTTAATGAAGTAGGTGCATGGAGCAGGATTACCTTCCTTTTCACTTTTATCCCATTTATATTAAGGTCATAACAATGTAAAATCACACTGTATATACAAATACACGTCAGCATTTGTTCTATTACACAACCATTTTCATGCTATGAAAATGTTCAAATCCACTTTTCCATGTTTTTGGAACAGTTTTTTCACTAAAATTATGTAATATGAAATTGACGGCTGTTCATTATTCACTGTATATATGTACTAGTCACCTGTTTAAGCAGATTCATCTATCCAATATGGGAGCAAGATTAATAGGATAGGACTTTGATGACTTTTGATAAACTATGCATTCAAAATACCTTCTCATATGCATCCCACAATATGAAATAATATGTTTAGTTCTCCCGAATGAGACACAGATTTATTGAAATGAGTCTTCTCCTTTTAGCTTCAGGTTATTTAACTGTAGTCTCTCCTTGATCCCTACCTGCTCTTGATGCAAATCTTCAACTTCTGTCCCCCGGATAGTCTTTCTGTGTTGCTGCTTCACCAAAGCAACCTAAGAGTTCCTTTGTAGACCAAACAGAAGACCTAATGGAAGTAGAATTGACAATGAATTCCACATCCTTTTGCATGCCTCTTTTGCTAACAGTGAAATACTTTTGACAAAATGTGTACTACTTCGTTCCCACTGTTTGAAAAACTTGTTTGGTTTTTTTTTTTTTTTTTTTTTTCATGTTTCAGCCATTTTCTCTCTGTGAATACTTATTGTTTAATCTAAGCAATCACACCACTGAAGGCCCCTTATGAGCTTCATTTTATAAGAATGGTGTTATTTAGAGCGAGGCCATGTTGCAAGGTTATCACGGTGGTGAAGCAGTGGTCCCATTCCCCGCTCAGGGAGTTTTCCCCTGTGACAGATGAGGTGTCCCAACTGTGCCTGGAGCCAGCTGAAGGGCACCGAGGGTTCCTCTGCTCCTGGTGTGGCTTGAAGTCAGGAGCTGACAGCCCAGCTACCTCAGTTGTTGCGATCTTGCTCTCTGGAAATTAAATCCCCAGACTTTTCTGATGGAAATCCCTCCTCAATATTTTGAGAAGTTATTTAATTCATTTATTGCTAGTCAGGCTACTAGTTTTGTCTGCATCTTGGTCTGTAGCAAGCTATATGTTATGCTTATGCACACATATATATATATGCGCAAACACACACACATGCACACATACGCACACGTATATTTATAGACACACATACACACATATTTATACATCTATTCTGCAAACACATTATGTATAGTTAGGTATAAATACAGCTACAAACAACCTTAGTATATATAAATATGTGTAAGCTGTCATTAAAACTGATTATGATTCCTTACTTACAGAAAGAGTATGTATGAAATAGTTTTTATATTGCTTTTTTGAAGACTTGCTGTTAATGCATTGGTATTTTGTACTCACATATTTTAATATGCTGCATGCCTGAATGACAGATGATTATCTGACAAAGGAAATCTGGTGTTAAACAACATGAGCTAGCAGTACATTAAAAAAAAGAAAAAGAATAAGAAAAACTCTAACAAAACATCAGCTAAGTGTATGTATTGTATTTTAAAAATTTAATAGCTGCCTATTGCCGGTATTGTCTTTGTCTGTGTTGACAACAAAAGGATAAATACAGTGCATACAGTAGGTCCCTCTGGTTATACCACGAACTTGACACATGTCATCCTATGATAAATTGGCTCTGTGTCTGTTCAATTTCAAATCCAAAGCTCTGGAGGCAGAGGTGTTAGGAAGCAGGCATAATTCTGGCGAGCAGAGGCCTCAGATGCACAAAATTAGTGTGCCTGGAACAGATAACAGAAAGGGAGAGGGAGTCTGAGAGGAAGTTTGCACAGGTTTGTCAACTTCCTGTGGTTTAGGTAGTACTGGCAGATGTTAGGTGTAAAAAAAACATCTGTAAGCATGATAATGAATGTTACCCGAATTTGAAGTGACAACTGTATCGAGCACAAATGCTGCCTTGTTTCCTCATTTGCATACCAATTAAATAAAAGACACAAATATTAGGTTCCAGAATTTGTGTGACAAATAATCTGTGGAGCTTACTTGGTACATCTGGGTCAGACATGTTGGCTTTGTGACAGATGCAATGTCAGAAGGAGATTTTAACATGGGAAAAATGTAGTCAGATTGTTACTAAGTACTGTACATAAAGCAGAGATTAGAAAAAAGTCTGGTTCAGAAATTGCTTTAAACATATAGGTATCTACCTCTCTCTAGGCATTTTATTGTGCATTACTGTCAGGTCTGGTATGCAAGACATCTTCCTAACCAACCACTGAAGAAAGAGGAAGGCAAAAATAGTACTGTTCTGTACCATTATGTTGTGCAGCTATCTTATTCCCTGGATAAATACATATGTTTTATGGGACTACTCGAAGAGTAAGAGGCTACTTGATGTGAGTAACGATGGCAGAGTCAAGCATTACATGCTTAAGCATTTATGCAGAATTTTGCATTTTTCATGGTGCACTGAAATATTTATGAAGACGTGCATGTGTGGTGAAGGTTCAGGTCAGTTCTTGTTTTGGTAAAACAAGCCTGCTTGACCCTGATTTTAAACCAAACTCGAGCCAAAACCAGATACCTTGGTAATATGTATGTGTTGTTAACTGCAACTGGTTAACATGGGTATGCAGCCTATGTGGCATTTCATTTTGTGTTTTTTTCGTGCTGCATTTCTCAGCGTTGAACACTGAATTTCACCTTCCACTAGTGCCAAAGTCACTTCCAGTGATTATTACAAAATCTGGCTCTTCTTATTCAGCTTCCCTGACTTCTCAGCCAGTATACAATGGACATCTTTATCACTGTTTGGAGAGGCATGGGTACCAGTGAAGTAGCCTGAAAAATTACCTTTGAAGCTGTGTGCACACTGTTGTACAGAAGGGCCCTCAATACAGGAAAAATTATCCATCTTTGTAGAGCCTGCTTGCACAAGTGCCACTGGCTTGTTGTAGTGCAAGCCTGCTGACATTCTACAAAATAGGATAGTGGTTCCTGTGGTACTTCAGGGACATGTAATAACACAGAAATAAAAGCAATATAAAAAGTGAGAAGTACAAGTTTGTTAAATATAAGTTAAGAATTTACAATATAACTTTTCTGCCTTTTTTTTTTTTTTTTAAATCAAGGAAATGAATTTACACAGGGTAAATGTACTGTGTAAATATTTAAAATTTAAATGAAGGAAATCCTCTTGAATGCACCTGTATGTACAAGATATGTCTGAGTCCATTTGGTATGGGAAAGTAGGCTGTGAAATTACGTATTTTAAGAAGTTAAACTACTCACTCACATAAGACTAAAGTTTGCTAACCTCTACTGTAAATTGTGAATTACCTGTGAAATTCCAGGCAAACAGAACCCAATCCATTAAGAGTGCATAAAGGTGCAGTTTCATAAATTTCAGAATTTGGGAAGTGAGGGAAGGGGAATTCTCACTCATGAAAAAGTAAGAATGGAAAAAATTGTGTTTTATATACTAAAATGATGACTTTTACAGCATATAAAATCTTTAAAAATAAACTGGATATAAGCAGACCACTGTAGGTTGTACCGCTATGTGGAAGGAAAAAGACGCATGGTTAGTTTTGAATCAAGTGTTTCATACTGCAACCAAGGGATGCATTTTGCAGGGATGAAATTGAGCAAAGGAAAATTTAATCTTATTACCAGGAAAATGTATCTAATAGTGAGGTCTATTAGAATTGTGGAATAATCTCTAGAGAGAAGTGATGGAAGCCCTATAGTTTGAGTCACTGAAAAGTAGACTAGGGAGATCACTGATAGTTTTCTTGTTGGGAAATAATCCTGTACTGGATGTTAAATGCGTGGTGTGACCCAATGCAAAACTGTTGCCTCTATCATATTATGTATTCTGATTTATTGTTATCAGAGTTCTGTAGCTTTTAAGAGAAGTCTGAAAAAGAAGGCAGAATTTTGATGTCCTGTTGCTTTTCATGACACAACAAAAGCAAAAAAGTGTTAAAATGCTCAGCCATGGCTCTGTATCACTGCTATGTTTTTTCATGCCCATGGACAATCAATAGATTGAGGTTACTTTATGTGTTCATTCCATGCAAAAATTTTTGCCTTTTTTTTTTTTATTTTTTTTTTTAATGGCTATTGATTCTCAATGTCATGAAATCATATATGAGATGAGAGGATTACTTGTATTGCTGGAGGCAGGAAAACTCTATTAATATTTGTTTATACTTTGAAAAAAATTTCCTCAGACAGTAACTTGTGTTTTTGTTTACCTTCTAGAAGAAAATGTCTAATGTAATTGTTCATTTAAAAACAAAATGTAGATGGATATTAGCAAAAAAAAAAAAGTTATGTTTGCATGCCTCAATATTGACAGTAAACTGAACAAACTCTGGAAAATTCCTGTGATCTTTCTTCAAGCAAACGAGGGTTGGGGTCTGTGTCCATTTCTTTTAAAAAATAATGTGTGTTATTTTCTCAATTATACTATAGTATAGTAATATAGTTAGTAAAACAGTACCCTGATGATTAATGTCCAAGACATGGATGAATATGAACAACAGCAGTTAAAAACATAAGACTTCTGACCTATCAGTTCAAGGCTTACTGAAACCTACTGGATAATTAAACAATGGATTGTAATGCTTCGTAATTATTTACAAACCCTGTCTTGCTGAGTGAATATCATCCTGTGTAATTCTACCTTGTTTTTAAAGAAAACATGGATTTTTGTCAGGTCACTTTACTGAAAAGCGACTAGGATAAATGAAGAAGGGTTATTGTGTGATTCAGGAGACCAAGATATCGAGAATATGTTTTCTCCTTCATGGGAATGCAAAACATAAGCGACCCATTTGAAAACAGAGCGATATATCTGGCTTGCATTAATATCACCTGCTAAACCTCTAATCAAAATCAATTTCAATGTCTGCCTAAATTAGTAAAAATAAAGCTCATCTTCTTAATACCTTCTCAAGTGATTCCAGCAGAATAACTTGCTGGATTTCCTGTCCGTATCTGCTAGAATTGTGTCCATAATTAAGAACAATCTTTATTGAGAGTCACAGTGATTGTATGGAGTAGCATATCTGAGCTATAAAATATAACGAAGGTTCCCCATGAGGAAGTAATGTTACACAAACACAAATACTGTTTGTTTTTCCTTCATTTCTCTTGGGAGAAGTATTTTGCTTAATCTCTAGAGTTGTTCGATAAAGTCTTTTAAAGGTTTTGCTCAGTTCCATCCTTTTTTTTTTTTTTTTTTAAATATTGTTAAAAATAAAGCTAATAATTATCGTGTCTCAATCACCAACAATGACCTGATTAATACAACACTTTAATTGCAGTATGGCATGTTAAATACAGTGACACCTAGAGAGACATTTCTAGGCCCCAGTTGACTTGTAATTTGCCTTAGAAATATGAGAGTGAGAGAATAATCCCCCCAGTATAGCTGGATACTATACTTTGTTGGTTTTGAGCGTTGCTGTCAGTAGTGTAGTAAATATTTATTGATCAGAATAGGTCTAAACAAAACAAAACAAAACATATTTAGAGTGGGATATGTCTTTACACAAAAGTTTTGTAACTTGTCAAAGTTTTTTTTTTTTTTTTTTTGTTTTTTAAATCTCTGGATTTTTAAATGAGAATATTTGGAGGTGGCAGAAAAAGCTATAAACTCATAGTCCTTCCTAACATTCATTAATTCTAGTCTCTTTAAATGTAGAGCTGATGTCTTCTTACTGTCTTCTTTCTAAATTTAATTTCCATTTTATTTATCAAATTGCATTAAACACAAGAATGAAGGAAAAACAGCAGTGGTTACCAGACTGAAAATAGTGAGGTCAAAACAGGTAGTACACTGAACATTTTACATACTTTGTGAGTGGAAGAAATGTTTTATGTAAGTGGTCAAAACACAACAGTCCATGCCTTATCATTTCTTTAATTAGTTTGAAGGAGATGAAAGAAGCTACATTTGTATGTTGTGATCTCTTTCTGTACATGTGAATTCCCCTAAAATCGGACAAAAGTTTAAGACGTGTGATTTCTAGTCAGGTAAAGTTATAAGATTTGTTTTGCAAAGAAACCTAGGTATTGAACTCCGATGTTAGGAACACCTCAAAGAAAACCATCTCAGGTGTGATTTTTTTTCTGTTAAGCAGATAAAATTCTCCCGTCAAGCACTATATAATCACCTACCTCCTGACTTAGTGCTCTGAAGAGTTCAACACAGTAATGTCCGAGATCCAGACTTTGAGCAGGCTTTGAACCTGCTGATTTAGTTATTGATATGAAATGGCAGTGATTTTTTAACTGTTTTCCTTTCTTCCTTTTCTCCCCATGGATACTTGTGTCTTCCTCATTGCTTTCTAGTTGCCAGGAACTATAGGAGACTATGTTTGTTTGTTTGTTTGTTTTTTCTTTTCCTCACATCTGTAGATAAGGTTTACTTTTCTCCTAGGTGCCAACTCTCCAGGTTAATGCTACTAATTTTGCAGGCACTGGGTGAACAGGGGGTCAAAAGGATTAGCTGACAGTCTACATTTAGGGAGTTTCCCTGTCAGCCTGAAGGTGAAGTTGCTTTTCATGACTAAAAACTGTTCGCTTAAAGTGAATCAAAATTTTGTCTTTCACGCATGGCCAATGCACATCTTTCAACCTAATTTTTGTAAAAAATATGTTTGAAAATGTCAATTTAGTGGAAAAGGTAGGTTTTTGTAATTTTTATATTATATTGTTTATACTATCAGGAAAAAGTTCTTCACCGAGAGGGTCATCGGGCACTGGGACAGGCTCCCCAGGGAAATGGTCATGGCACCAAGCTGCCGGAGTTCAAAAAGCATTTGGACAATATTTCCAGATACATGGTGTTATTTTTGGGTAGTTCTTTGGGGACACAGGAATTGGACTCAATGATCCTTGTGGGTCCCTTCCAATTCAGATATTCTATGATTCTACTCCCTTTCTTTTTATTTACTTTATCTATTTATTTAATTAATTATTTATTTTATTCCAGTTTTAAAGCTTAGTGCTTTTTTTCCAAGAAAACATTGTCAATAGCCTTGTTCTCACGCATGTGTCACAATTGCTCCACTGCTGAAATCCCCTTACTTGAAGATCTTAAGAGGACATACACAACTGTAAGCATGGCGGTGGCAGTCATCAGTTGTTTCAGTTCATCTTCAGATTTGCTGAGTAACAGTTTGAAGGTCCTCCAGAGGTCTCCTTACCATAAATTCCCTGGTGTCTCAAGAGATTTTAAATCTATATGCTAACAAAACTTTTTTTTTTTTAAATCTGTATTTTCTTCTTGTTTTCTCTTTCATTCTCAGAAAGAATTGTAGAATGAATGTGAACACAAATCAGAATCAGGAATTCCTTTTAAAGTTAAGTAATAACAATTTCTTGATCCTGGTTTGAAGGTGAGTAACACAATTACAATACTGTAGAAAATGATCAGTGCATTAAAAACAAAAACAAGCAAACAAAAAACCACCACAATTCTGAACTAATTTATTTCATTTTTAAAGCTTATTCTGAATTTATTTTTTCTGGATAATACTGAATCCAAAATTGTTTTGTTCCCCTATAAGATTTGCTTATTTTACATGCATAACATTCTGAAGAATGAATGGATCTTTTTAACCATTGCAATGCAAAGTATCTGGTTGCTCCTGTTTGTAGATGTTGACTTTCCTGTCAGTGGAATTGGTTTGTCTCTCTTCTGTCTGACGGAGAAGGATGGGGAAAGGTCAATCCATGCAGTTTAAACAAAGGTGAGGATGAAATGACACATTTCATCTTTGGACCTGGACATATGATAATGCTTAATGTGAGATCTTGTATAGAAAGAATTTTTAAAAAATATGTCTATTAATTGTACTTGACAACCCAAATGTATTTTCTGGGTACCTATTAAGCGAATTAGAGGAGTAACAAAATATGAAGATGACCAGTCTGTTTGAAAACATTTTGAGAAAAGTCCACTGGTAGCATAAGGTTTTGTGGTCCAGAGGAGGCTACTCTTGAAAGTGCTAGAAATTACACCACTTTTGGGGAAATGATTGCTCTCTACGTGGAGCTGCACTTAGAAATATAGGTTGGAACCTCTTGCACAGTTTGGCGGAGTATGGAGCTGTGGCTTGGTTTTATCCTGTCTCAGCTATCTAGGCAATGCAAAAAAAAATATCTATATGTAAGAAATTTCTATATGCTATCAGAGAGTTTCTGCTGTGCTGAGTCAGAAGACTTTGCTATGCAACATACGTGTGGAATGCTGTCTTCAATCTGTTCACTTTCAGTTCTCGATTACACCACGATAATCCCAAAGCTGCTATACAGTTTATAGCAAAAAAAATCAGTGGCCAATGACACTAATGGGAATGACAAAACTGAGACTGAAGAAAAGTGAATATGTGACTGATGTGCTGAAAGAAAAAAGATTACAAGAAAGTTGATGTGCATGGAGAGCTGCTGGCAAAAGATCTTACAAGATTCTCAGACCCTAGTAGGTGTGAATGATGCAGAGCCCGATTTGGCAACGTGCTTCACATAGTTTGTTCTTCCATAGGAAAGAGCCTCTCTGGCATGGCTGAATTATAATGCTGTTAGACTTGCACATCTTGCAGATATCTGTGCAATGTACCATCATTTTGGTACATCATATTTTGGTACCATCAAATTGTCGGTGTAGTTGCACTGAGGTTATGGTGTAGAATGTATTATTGCTTTCTGTAACAGAAAGTAATTTGTCCACTTGAAATATTTTCAGTAGCTCAGTTTGCTTTTCAGTTCCAAGGACTTCTTGTAGTGTGTTTTCATATTTTAGACAGTTAGTCTTTCATTCTTTAATTAAGGTCTCATAGGTATTCTGATGAAGCATCCAGTGCCATCACTGAAAAGATTCCTCTTGGCACTAGGTAGTGTAAATCTGGACTCAAAAGTACTTTAGATTTATCTTTATATACATCAATGCAAATTAACACCTTTTTAATTATTGGTTCCCTGGTCACATTAGGCATATATAGACTTATCTTCCTTCACTTTGAAAGGTACTTTCATGTCACTAAAGCATCAAGAATTAACCTTCATGTAAATAAACATCATTCTCCAAAATATTGAGTCATTTATCTCACCACTTATACATTCCAGTAAAATGTTCATCCTATGTCACTTTATGAATAATGAGTATTTGTAAATTGCAATCTGGCCTTGATTTTTATTTTTATTTTTATTTTTCCCAAAGGATTCCAATAGGTTTTTTTTGGCCTTTGTGCATATATTGTCATGGCATGTATATCAATTTATGCATTGTGATAATACACACTGTTAAATGCGTTTATGAATCTCTTATTGATTATGGTCTTAACTTTTCAGACACCAATCTTGATCTTCTAAGATGCACATACCATTCAAAGCTGCCATACTATCAGACTCTAAAATCTATGAACTAAATCTTTATTGAAAAGACTGACACTGGGTATTCAGTTTTAGAAAACTTAGTGCAACTCAGATATTATGATGCAAATTGTTAAAGGGTGTTGAGAAGAGCTCTGCTCATAAATATGCTGGGCTATTTTTTCTCTTAAATCACAAATTCTTGAGGTTGTGCTATAAGATTGCAAATAAATAATGCATATTATGGAAATTGTGAAAAATATATTCTTCAAATGCTTTCAATCTGATTTTTTTTTTTTAAACCCCAGTATTTCAGTACCTCATAATTCCGAAATAGAACTAGCCATACTCTGTTTGTGTGTCTTACGTCTGAAAACAGCTAAAATGTCCACTTTTTATTTTATTGTCTCTAAAATAAATCTCACTTTATCACCTTCAATGCTACATCTTTTATTGCTGCTAAATCTTAAATATCTAATTTTAAGATTTTTGTAATCTTAAATATAAGAGAAGCAATAAGGAAAAATTAACAGCTTAGCTATTTATGTCTGGTTTGTGATTGGACTGGATAGGTAACCTTGAAAACCATATTACAAAAGGCAAATATCAAGTCACAAATGCAGTGGGAAATAGGACAGAACTCAGTTAACAGATCAGCATGACAACAAATGGATGTCTCTCTACCATTTTTTATATCCAGAAAGAACAGGACAGTGAACATCACTGTGACTATCAGGACCATGGTGGACCTTCCTATCCAGCAACTGTTCCAGCACCCTAAGTGAGGGAGCATATCCATTTCCTTCAGTACTGTGTTTTCTTTGTGTTGGTGTTAAGGCTGAGGGAAACTTACGGAAGGGTTAAAGAACAGTATATGACAATTGAGTTCATATTTCTGTTAAGTAATTAAATCACTAATTGGTTTTAATCCATTTGCTGTTTTTGTGAGTATAATAATTGGATCTAGCTGCACGTATCTTCTTAGTGGTTCTGCAATAATCCATGATCTATTGCAAGATGCTTTGTGTTAGTGCTGGTTTTATAATAGTAATTCTTTTATAGTAATGTTTCACTGGATTGAAAAAGGTTTTTTAACTATCTTCCTACAAACACTTAGAAGCATAAGAGGGAGAGTTAGATAGCAATGCTAAGTGATTAAGAGGAGCCTTAGTGAAGCTGAAAATGAATGAGCATACACTAAAATGTTTATTTATTATGTATTATTTCTATAGATATTGACAGAGAATGATCTACCACTGTACTAGATTCTGTGAGACCATCAAATTCCCTTTCCTAGAGTGTTTAAGATGTCAGGTTGTGTGTATGTAAAACATGCTTTTATTTATTTATTTATTAATCAAGTTTGTTTTGTATTTCTCTTTATACAAAAGTATTTACATCACTGACTGATGTTCCTTAAGTAAAAGGAGTAGGAAAATGATGCCTGTGGCCTAAACTGACAGGCCTTGTGAATTAAGACACGAAGGACAGCAGGTCTTGAAATACTATGGACATCCATGATGTGTGTAAAATACAGTGACCGTCCACATTAACCCGGGATTTGCACTCAGCTGCCATCTATTCTGACCTTCACCACAGAGAGATAGAGCAGAACAAAGTAATTAATGAAAGCTTGTATGGACTAGATCTGAATTCAGATGCTTCCGTTCCCTGTGGTGTCATGGAGATGGATCATGACACAGATAGCTTCAGTCCTGTTGGTGCTTTGCCCTCCCACCACAAGAGGTTTTCACATCGAGAGATGGATTATACATTCTATGGGGAATATAACATAGAAACACTCTTTCTCCCCTCCTATGAGTTCACTGATTTTTCTTGCTAGCTTGTTATTGTTTTACTCTATTCAAGAATTGTGGTAGCAGCATGAATGACAGGAAAAAATAGTTTTTCAGCCATTCCTGAGTACAACACATTTTCTACTGCTTCCCATTAAAGACAATTGCAGTCAAATGGTAAACAAAACAGCCCCAATACTACTAAATAGATTTAACTGTACTCTTCAATAATAGATAGAACTTAAGTTAACTGAGCAATGTCCTTTTACTCTGGAGTCATTCTTTGTTAATTATCCCCTTGACTTCTCTTAATTCTCTTAGCAGTAATTTCTAATTTTACTGTGATCTTTCCTTCACCCATAACCTTTGAACAGTATTTCCAGGGTATTTTTTCCTTCAGATAATTTCATCTGATTTCTCTTCAGTGACCTCAAAATGTTTTTTTTTTTTTTTTTTTTTTTTTTTTCATTCAGAAACTGTTGTATGAAATATAATAATATTCACAGCTGGACTAAGGGTGCAAAACAAAATTTGCTCTAGGAACCACAGTGATGGGAACAGATCACAGAAATCCTCGGGTTTGAAGACTTCTCCCATTCCAGTAGTGTGGTAGGCCTGGAAGATAACATGCAGTCCACATGTTTTGAGTGTTTCATTTTTTTTTTTCCCTTTTTTTCTTGAGAATGATATAAGTCTAGAATATGATGATATAAATAGATAAATATCCATACAGTTTCTCAGAATCAAAAGAATGCTTCATTACAAAGAAATTAAATAAGCACACACAACATATGATAAAAGCTAAGGGGAACTTCACTGCTGTAGTTATTGCTCAAATTCTGTGAATCTATAGTTTTGTAATTATACTAGAAGTGGATTAAGTACTACCTATTTTATTTTATTTTATTTTATTTTATTTTATTTTATTTTATTTTATTTTAGTGTCAGCCATTGATACATTGATAGAAGATCTGAGAAATGCAATGCTTATGTCTGCTGTGTCTAACTAACTCTACTGTCTACAAAAACTGATCCTATCCTATCTCCTAGGTAAAGCCATTTAGAATATCACAGAATCATAGAATGATATCTTCAAGCTCTAACTTACAAAGTAGACAGCAAAACTAAGGATTTTGCAGTGTTTTCATTCCTTTAAAATGTGGTATTTGCTTTTAACAGTCAGTGACGATAACAAAAAACTCTGATTCCAATATCTGTCTTTACTACCGTTTCATACGGATGACTGTGAAACTATAATCTAGGACAGAAGGATGGAGGGACTGTACCATGCAGTAATTTCTGCAGCAAAAGTCTGATTCCAATCCTGAGTTAGCAATACAGAAAAAAATAATGTAGGAACTTGAATGTGAAGGAGTTAATGTGAGTTGTGGATGACTGGTGAAACTTCTGAGGAGACGTAGATTTATTGGATTTATGTATGTGTATCTGTGTGCGTGTGGACATGCATGCAAATTACTATTCCACTGTATATGCACCACATGAATGTGTGACTTGTGAATATCTTCAGATACCCTTCTCTAATGTAGTCTACTGTAACTCAAGCAAAGAAATTTACATGAGTAAATTGTGGAAAGCCCATGTAACTCTATGAATAAAGCTGATTAATTATATTTAAATTTCTATAATCTGTTAAAAGGGTCAGCCCCCAAATTAGAAGAGTTTTCTATATTCCTATTATAAAACACAGACACAGTGTCTGAGCTAAATTAAATTTTTAAGCAGCCTCAGGAAAGAAAAAAAAAAAACGATTTAAATTGCTGCCACAGGGAAATTTAAACCTGACACATAAAATAGAAAAGTGATCATCAACAGCCTGTGAAACAGAGCTTCTGGTTCTATTTCCAATTTGTCACTTTTTCCCCCCCCCATAATTTTCTTTATTCTTTGTTTTGAACATAAAATTCTACTGAGAATGATTTTAGCAAATTCTCCTGTGGTACAAATGCAGTAGTGTAATCATGG
>NC_066396.1:81462281-81504781 GCF_013377495.2 Cygnus atratus
ATGATCAATATCTGTTAACCAGTATAGCAGCCAAACCATTAAACTGAATTTCCAGTGAATGATAATTTGTATTAGGATTAAAGAAATTGTTTGGACTTAATCTGCTCCCAAATTATCATAAGTCCAAATATTCATAAATGAGATGTAGATGCGAGGTTTTAATGTAGAGAGAAATTTTATTTATTATTTTTTTATATCAATTTCTTAATTATTTAGAAAGGTCTACTCAGTATAAAACTGGGGTATTTTGTTCAATGTTACAATGTTGAACTGCATATTTACAATGTCAAAACTCAAGAAATGATAACCTGAAATATGTCTTTGAGTCCCTAAAGTCATGAAAATGCTTTGAGAAGGAATGATAGGGTTTGCAATTGACCTTTTGTGTTAAGTAATCCATTGATTTTATGTAGAAAGAAGTAGGAAGATTCTTCTCCAAGAATTTAATGTGAGAATATTAAGAAGCTTTTACTGTCATACTGTAGTCCATGTGCATTCTAATTTTGGGAAAAAAATATAAAGTCTGCTTGGCCAGTTCTTGCTCTTCTAGTATTGTGCTTTTAAAACCAAAATATTAAAAGTGCTAGAAGTGATTAAAACCTAAAATATATGGTTTTGTGTAATATTACAGTTTTACACCGTATTGGACGTGTGAATATTTAATGTAACTTACTCTTTTCATACGAATTGCAAAAATGGCTCCAAATCTTTTAATGATGTTAAAGATGACCAAGTATAAATGATAAACAGAATTCTAAATGGTACAGGACCTAAATATAGTTGAACTTAGATTTTCCTTTAATGACATACTGAGTAAACTCTAATTTAAAACTTCCTAAGATCTGAAGGATGCATTCTTAAGAGAAAACAGTCTACTTCACAATGATGCAAAATTGCTAGAATGGATTATATAATACCTTCCTAAGGTGTATATGATATTGGAGGTTTCATATAATTGTTAATTCCATATATATAATAATATTCATTCATTAACCATAAAAGTTATACTGATATTCTCAAATCCAGAATATTTGAAATCCAACATATAAAGCAGAAAGTCTAGCAACTGAGTTGCTCATGTATTAACTGCTTAGGACTACTATGCTTTCTTTTTGCCCTTTGGTAAGACTGTATTTTACCAACTTATTTGCTTTTTCACACCTATTAAGAAGTTGTGACCAAACCAATCTAAATGTGCTAAAACCATGCTTGATTGATGCTGTGTGGAGGGAAACTGAACGCAAGCTTTCTAAAAATTGGCAAAATTTTGAATTTACCTGTAAGCACACTTGTGAAGGTTTTCATTGTTTTGATGAAGTAATGGGATTGTCATCTTGAGACTTTAAATTAAAGAAATTAAAAGTATGTTGCACCTGTTGTTTCTTTCTTTCTTTTTTTTTTTTTTTCAGTTCTGACATTTAACCTATAATTTTGTGTTTGAGACCAGTCAAGTTGTCTTAATAAGAAAAAAAAATCAATCATTGCCAATTCAGAAAGTTTAAACTTTCCTCAGCAGCTCAGCAATTAGTGAAAATCTCTTTTGGGAGAAAAATCTCTGAGTGTCACTAACTTCAGTGCGTAATGTGTGATTCAATAATCCTGAACCCATATTCTGCTTTAATAAAAAATTGTGGAGTTCTCTGATGTGTAAATACACATAGATTCAGATGGCCCTTTATTAAGCATTTTAACCTGTATTAAAAAGATTACTTGTAACCAAAGACTTTTTTTTTTTTTTTTTTTTTTTTTTCTGGGTGTATTTTAGCCGTAACCAAGTTCATATACAACAATAAGGTGTAGGACAGTGTTGAACAAGGGTGATTGGAAGTAAAACCTTGGAGATTTGTGGAGAAGGCCATGCACACAGTCAGTTATGAGTGCTTAAGCCATGTTTGGGAAATCTGGATAGATGGGATTCTGCTACTGTGTCCATCTGGAGATGTTGTGATAGCTCACCAAAGCTTGTGGTCTGCACCTGAGTACCATCTTGTTAACTAAACACAGAAATACTCAGGTCATGGAGGTGGTAGGGCTTCATACTGATTTTTATCTATCAGTTTTGACATTCCTGAAGGATTAAAGGGAAATAGTCATTCGCATTTGCGCTTGAGAATGATGGTTGTTGGGGAAGATTTTTATTTTTATAATACCTTGTAGATATAGACATAGTATACTTCTGTAATAAAGTCCTTTACTAAAGAGACCTTTATGCATGTATACCAGAAGCCTTAGGGGTTTTGTTCCAGATACTTTTTCTTGTCCTTTTGCAACGATATTTTTATTTTCAAATATTTATGTCAGAATCATTTTCTTTTATATGACCTCTTCGTCATCTTTTTCTGGACAAGCAACAGGTGCCCTTTCCAATCTAGAACCATGAAAAAGGTATTGCAGTTTGAATCAAGCTGAAATCATGTTCTCCTGGGATAAAAAAAAAAAAAAAAAGTATTTTTATGATAGCACTGCTGTTTAAAAACCTTGTTTACCACTATAAATATGAATATCATTTTCTGTGAACTCAGCATAATATGGGCTGTTATTTTACCTTTCTTATCCCTGTATTTAGCTGCAAGTCTTGGTGAATCTGACATCCGTTCCTAATTAGACAGAGATTGTTTCCTCTCTTCTTTTTTTTTTTTTTTTTTTTTTTATGTGCCAAAATGTCAGCAGATGGTGACCCATGTTTCACTTATGTGTTCCTGGAATTATATAATACATAATTATAGGTTGAAGTTTGAGTTTTTACCCTTATATAGGCCCTTTTCAACTCAGCCGCAGGTTTATGGTTTCCATGGGATCATAGAAAGTAACATGATGCAACTTGTACTTCACAGAAGACTGGTTAATGCAGTACACTATTAGATAAGCCACAATTAACAGTTTGATGTGATCATTAGCTATAGAATGTTCTAGTAAAGCTGTCACACAAAAGTTTAAGTAGTAATTGATCACTCTCCTTTTTTCTTCATGTCTTGTAAGTGGGTCATAGGGCTGGAGCTAACCCTCTGAAATAATCCACATAGTTTCTGTCCTCAAGACAGTCAGCTGCCTTGTAATTTCTAGTACAGGCTTGTCTATACTTTCTGTCAGGTCTTCATAACCTCCAAATTTATTTTGATGTTTGCTGTTGTCAACACACCTTCCTTCAGGACAAGTCTGTGACTTCTTATCCAATGGAGATACTTGGAAAACAGTGTTCCTTTTCCATCTGTAGAAATGGCTGTTGAATCCAAAACCATCTGACCTCTCAGTTTCCTCCCCTTTAGACCAACCAGTCTCTATTCATTAAATAATTCTTCATAGGCTATGTTCCTACACCCCTGCTATTTTTAATTCATATTTTCTAGACTTTATGCAAATAGTTAAGTTCTTCTGGAAATACACTGTAATCTACCTAAAGCCTTGCCTGTCTGAGCAGAAAAATGAAGGATTACTTCAGTCCTATGTGTTTGTCTACTGCTCATGAACACATCGTTTTTGCAAATGGAAAATGTTGTTGTCTTACAATTAGTTATTATTCACAGAAAGGCATTAATCCTCTTCTGACGAATATTTTGTCTACCAACTGTCTCCCAGGTTATACACTTGATTTTCTGCCTAGCTGCAACATCTTGCACTTACTTCCTCGTCTTGAAGATGAACATACTTTCTCAGGCCACCTCTCCAGTTTGTCAATATAATTTTGAATTCTAAAATTGCCTTGAAAAATGCTAGCAATCCTTGCCTGTCTATTGTGATCTGCAATTTTATTATATATGCCCTCTGCTTAATTAAGCAGGTAACCCTAGTACCACATAGCATAAGACTGATTTGTGTGATCTGTATTTATGGCATCCTTCCTTCCTGACAGTTAACTACCAATAATTCCTTAAGCACAGTTCTTGGTTTAAACCAAGAACAGTGTTTACATTTACACTGCTGTATTTAGATTTAGACCTTCATGAAAATTAATTTCCTATGAAAATTTAGCTCTAAGAATACAATTAATGTCTACATCCTGCATTTCAAAGACAGTCTCTTCCTTCACTTGGACATTGAGTGTACATGTCAAGCATTAGCACATGCCTGTCTTAGATATTGAAATCTCTAGATATCTTTTCTATAGATTTTTTTTTTTAATGACTATTTATTATTCTATAATACTTCACCTCTTCGTCCCTCTTTCTTTAGCAACCCCATTTTGACTTCTTTAAAATAAAATCCTTTGAGGTGATCTGAGACAGCCAGCATGGCTTCAGCAACGGCAAATCGTGCCTGACCAATCTGGTGGTCTTCTAGGATGGAGTGAATGCATCGGCTGACAAGGCAAGATTGACTAATGTCATCTACCTGGACTTCTGTAAGGCCATTGACACGGTCCTGCATGACATCCTGGTCTCCAAATCGGAGAGAAATGGATTTGAAGGCTGGACCATTCAGTGGATAAAGAATTGGCTTGAAGGCTGCACCTAGAGAGTGGTGGTCAATGTCTTCATGCCCAGGTGGAGGCCGGTGATGAGTGGTGTCCCTCAGGGGTCTGTCCTGGGACCAGTGCTGTTTAATATCTTTATCAATGACATAAACAGTGGGATAGAGCACACCCTCAGAAAGTTTGATGATGGCACCAAACAGCACTGCAGTTTATGCAACAGAAGGAAGGGAAGCCATCCAAAGGGACCTGGACTTGAGTAGTCCAAGTGGACCTGAGCTTGAGTAGTGGGCCCACATGAACATAATGAGGTTCAGAAAGTGAGAAGTGCTGCACGTAGGTCTGAGCAAACTCAGACATTAGTCTAGGCTGGCAGAACTCATTGAGAGTAGCCCTGCAGAGAAAGACCTGCAAAGAAGCCCATGTTAGCAGGATTGGAACTGATCTTAGAAGTCAAGAAGCTGATCTTTAAGGTCCCTTCCAGCCCAAGCCATTCTATGATTCTAAGTATGAGGGGTGACCTCCTTGTGCTCTCCAGTTTTCTGATGAGGGGGAGCAGAGGGGTAAGTGCTCATCCCTTCTCTCTGTTGCCCAGGGCTAGGACAGGACCCGCTGCAATAGCAGGAAGCTGCCTCCGGACCAGCAAAGGAGCTGAACTCAATGCTCATGGCTGTTCCCTTCCAAGTTGGGAGCTTCTTGGATTCTCTGCTTCTTGGAGGCAAGTCCTGTGCCCAGGGAGCACAGCAAGCTGTCCCTGCCCTTGGTGGCCACACACTGGGCACAGCTGGGAAAGCTTGCGGGGCTTCCTGCCCTGTAAGCATGTGCTGCAGGCTTTCTTGGTCACTGCATGAAGACTTGGAGGTGACCGTTCCTTCACCTGGACAGCTCCTATGAACAAAGCCTTCAAGCAGGTACCCCTTGAAGACCCTCCTGGGGAAAGGATGGATCAAAGTGCAGTCCATGAACAGTGCGGTAAGGAATCAGAGTCTGAATAGGAGTCAATCCCTTTCTCTTAGAGAGTGAGCAGCCAAACAGAAAGGTGGTGGAGTAGTTTTTTCCCCAGCCCAGCTGTAGTTCAACATCAACTCCTTGGACATCAGTCCTCCCTTGTCAGTCATTAACAGGCTTAATGGGTGAGTATCAACAGGCACTCCCTGATTGTCCTTCAGACCCTGCAGCTGGGGCTCTCTCTGGGAAGTACCAGAATTGTATGTTCTGGAGGGTACCAGAATGGCAGGCTTGGTGGAAATTAGCAAAACTGCCTGCTCTGTCCAGGGGGAAAAGTACTACATAATCAGAGACTCCCGAGACTTGGAGGAGTCATCAGGGAGTGGTTTGGGTTGCAAGGGACCTTACAGAGCGCCCAGTTCAAATCCCCTGGCAATGACCAGGGCCCCCTGTCCCCAGCCCAGGCTGCCCCCAGCCCCATCCAGCCTGGCCTTGGGCACTGCCAGGGATGGGGCAGCCTCAGCTCCTCTGGGCAGCTGGGGCCAAGGCCTCACCACGCTCTGAGTAGAGAAGTTCTTTCTAGCTCACCTAAATCTACCCACTTTTAGTTTCCAGCCCTTACCTGTTATCCTATCCCTACCCTCCCTGATAAAGGAGATACAGAAACAATGAAGAGCAAAGTACAACACTGTGCCTTTATTGCATGCAGAGGCAGCTAAGAAGGAGCAGCTCCTGCTGGTGCCTCAAGCTTGCAGACCTTCAAGGCCTGGGCTGCTTTGCGCAAGCCACCACAGCTGGGCACATGGAAGCAAGGCAAGGCTTTGAGCTCTCTGCCTCTTCCCAAGCTCTGGTAGGAAAAAAGAGAGCCAGAGAGTGACAGGGCACCAGTGGCACCTGGGTGCTGCAAGAGCAGCTGGCAGTGGCCTAGTGCAAAGTGCCCACCCAAAGTCCTGGCAAGGGGTCGTGCTCCATGCTACAGAGGAAGGAGAAAACCCCCCGGGGACCCGTGCCAATCTGCCTCAGGGAATAATTCCTTCCTGACCCCAGAGAGCTGGCGATCGGCTGTTCCCTGAGCATGGGAGCAGGACCTGCCAGTGGGCCCCTTGTGCTCCTGTGGCCGAGAGCCCTGTCTCAGCCCTTGCTTCCCTCCAGCTGGAGCCATCTGAGGGGCTCTTGCGAGGCACAAAAAGCGGCTGGCCTGATGTCTGCGGGAGGAAAGAACCCTCTGTGGGTGGCAGGACACAGAGGGGGGCTCCGAGGCTTTGCGGAAGGGCACTGACACTGCTACTGCCTGCAACGGTACTTGTACCAAGATGGGGAAAGGCCTAGAGGGCACAAGGCAGGAAGAGCAGCTGAGGCTGCTTGGTTTGCTCAGCTTGGAGAAGAGAAGGGACAGAAGACTGCTTCTGCCCAAAGCAATCAGGAAGGATTCTTCTGGAAATCTGATGTGGTCACATGTGATGGGGACTGATAGCCCAGCTGAGGTGCCTCAGCAAGTGCACGCAGCAAGGAGGAGTTGGAAACCATGGTGCAATTAGACAAATATGACTTGATTGCTATCACAGAAATGTGATAGTTGAAAGGCTGAGGTAGTCAACAACTTCTTTGCTTCAGTCTTCACTGCCAGTCAGGCTTTAAACATCTCCCAAGTACCTGAACCTTCACGCAGGGGCTGCAGTAGCAAAGTCCCTCCCACTCTAAGTAAAGAGAAAGTTTGGGACCTCCTGACACAACTTAACAACTACAAGTCTATGGGGCCTATGACAGGCATCCCAGGGTCCTGAGGAAATTGGCTGATGGAGTACACCATCTTGGCTGTTGTCTGCTAACAGCTCTAATTATTTTCTATAAGTTTGCATCACTGGTAGTGTGCTTGACAATTACAGTTCACATTTTTTTTAGAAATTAATCAATTAAAAAAAAAATCATTTTAACATGTACAGATGTTAGCTGTATATTAAGCATGCTTTTGGTGAATGTTCCAGAGTGTATTAATAAATATGATATGTCTCTCAGATTTGCATTGTTTTTTCAACTGAAAATTTAAATACGAAACAAACAAACAAACAAAAAAAAACACTGTGTATCCCTGCGTGAACTATTTGTTAGGAATTTCAGCAATCATAACCTATAATTTGTGATCATTTTAAGAAAACAGGTATGTCATAACTAATATGCGAAACATGTTAGTCTTTTGGGCTGTGGCTTCAGTTGATTTTCTTTTAGGATGGATTAATATATAGCTATTATTATAGTTTGTCATATTCAGACTAACAGTCTCATATTTCTATGAGATAATTGCATGCTATACCTTCCTTGTGAGTCATCTGTGGAAATTTGGTTGTGTACTATCGTTGTGCCTAACACTTAGGCATCTTTAATGCCTTCCATTTCCTCTTATCATTAAGATTTGCATCTCATGCCTTTTGGATATGGTGGTGTGCTCATATTCCCAGAATGGTTACTAGTCCAAGTGTCTGGAATAAGCACTTAGGCATAATCTTGTCATAATTTATTATGCTAGGGAAATGTTGTAATTTATCTATATTTGCTAAGGCAAATGTATTAAGGATGGCCACAAACTTATGTTGATCTACTTGTATGTTTAGTAGTAAATTCCCTTCAGCTTTTTTTTTTTTCCTTTTTTCTTTTTCTTGCATATTATTTGGATAGAAACTCTGACTCTCTCCTTGCTGCTCAAAAATTCTTGTTATTATTTTTTTGTGTGTGTGTGCATTTTTTTTTCCCCATAGACTAGGCTGTTGTGGTCATTACAGTACTTAAAACTTCAGTATTTAGTTGTGAAATATCTTAAGTGTTGAACAGAAACTAGACAACACTCTCTAGAACCAATGTTCAAGAAGAGCACAGATAAATGCATATTCTAGTTTCTGTAAGAATACCTGCAAGAACTGTACTAACACGTTAAATATATATAAGAAGTATGTAAAACAATATCTCTTACATCAAAATTTCCCCATTTTAGGTGGAGTTAAAAGTTTATTTTATACAATAGAAGGGACCCTATCTCTGCTGGTCCTTCTGCTTTTAATGTTATTCAGGGTAGGATATCTATCAGCTTCTTCGCCTAGTAATATAAATTATTCAAAAGGCAAGAATTAGTGGGAAATCAATACCTTTTGGTTATATCTTATGTTCTGATAATTTCTCTACACTTTGAAACTATTCTCAGTTTTGCCTATTTTGTTCAGGTTCTTTGGCTCTCCAGCAAATATTTTCTTTAAGGCCTAAGTTTTCACAGAATGGCTGAGGTTGGAAGGAACCTCTGAAGATCATCTAGTCTGAAGGAACCTCTGAAGATCATCTAGTCCAACCCCCCTGCCCAGCAGGATCACCCAGAGCATGTTGTGCAGGATGGCTTACAGGTGAGTTTTGAATATCTCCGGGGAAGGAGACTCCACAACCTCTCTAGGCAACCTGTCCCAGTGCTCTGTCACCCTCACAGTAAAGAAGTGCCCCCTCATATCGAGCCAGAACCTCCTGTGCTTCAGTTTGTACCCGTTGCCTCTTGTCCTGTCACTGGGCACAACTGAAAACAGACCGTCTCCATCCTCTCGACACCCTCCCCTCAGATATTTATGTACATTGATGAGGTCTCCCCCTCAGTCTTCTCTTTTCCATGCTACACAGGCCCAGTTCTCTCAGCCTGTCCTCGTACAACAGGTGCTCCAGTCCTCTAAACATCTTAATAGCCCTAAGCCCCTTTTGAGACATTGTAGTCCAATATTCACAGAATCATAAAATAGTTGAGGCTGGAAGGAATGCTGTGAAATCACCTGCTCCAAACCCCACAAGCTCTGGGAGTGTTAAATAGAGAGGATTTTTCTGTCTCAAGATCATAGAAAATGGAAATAGTTTCACTTCATTTCAGTCAACCTTATAATCAATATTGCTAGTAAGTAAGAAGCAAAGGCAGTTGAAATTATATGCTGTTCTAGATTTCAGTCATTAAACTCACAGATCTAGCATTAGATTTGGGTTAAAATGGTAGATTATGATTTTAAACCTATTTTCCCAAAAGCAACCTATGACATACACACGCACACACACACAGAGTACTTTCTGGGGAAAAAAATTAACTGCATGAAATTTGTGCACAAACTTGAAAGTCTGAGATTTAAGCAGCAAAAAATCTTTTGTTCTGTGGTGTAAAAACAAAACAATCTGTGGACAAGACCAGTTTCAGAACTGAACTCCTAATGTTCTCTAAATGTGCCTCCAAGAAGGAGCAGAATATTGTCATGGAATTAAAACCACAATGATTAAGAAAGCAAGCACTCCTCAGCATGCCATTTAAAAGTAGAATTAAGGTGTGGCAGTAGCCTATTATAGCCTTTCAAGGATATGATTGTCTTTAACTTTCCTGAGCCTTTGCTATGCTATCAAAATTTGCCTTCTAGAAATACACCCTTTCTTTCTGTATGGTAGCTTTTCAATATCCTACTAACTTTCTCTCGCTCTTCCATCTTCCAATTTTTCTTCATTCTATTATTTGATAGGTTTTGACAAAATGTGGTGAATATGTGCAGATATTTTCCTTTGTTGTATTGGTTGGGGGCAATTTATTAAAAGAATTGCCGAAGTCCTGGGTTGAGTTTCATGACAGCCTTTTCTACTAGCCAAGATAATTCCTTGGGTGTACAGCTCAAGCCTTGGTGTTGAGGATGTGTCTAACCTAAGTCATTCAAGAATGTGCTATGTAGTTGTTCTCAAAGCATACCTTACAATAACTATCTGCTCAGAAAGGACTTTCTTCAGACTAATCAAACTAAATTTTTACAATGAAGTTGTTGTGGGTGGTTCTTGCATTCTTTTAATTGTTTTTGATGCCATGTCTAGCAGGGATAACCACAGGGCTGCCACTGTTGCAATGGGACTGCAGCTGGTCCTTTCCCCTGACACATGCAACGGCTTCTTGTTGCTTCAATTCTTCTCTTTCCTTGTTTTCACTGGGAATGCCAGACAGACTTTTTGCCCAGAGCAACAGAAAAATATCCCATGAGATTTCCTATCTTGCTCACTGGCTGATTTCTGTTGGTTTCAGATGGACAGAGTTAGAACAATTTTGTACACCTTTGAAATTGCCCTCAAAATGGTGACAGTAGAGCAAACAGGATAGCTTTTTGGCAATGTTTATACTTGCACAAGAAAAAAACTAGCTTAAAAACCAGACTTGTAACAGCATGACAGATTTCTACTTATTTTGCTAAGCATAAAATCTGAGAAAAATAAATCAACTTCCCAACAGGTTTGGTAAAATATTTACTTAAGGAGCCTTTTATGTTTAAATATGTATAACTTCTATAGATATCTTTGAGATGTTACACTGTGACAAAAATTTCAACTCTTATATCAATAATTCCACCATCCAGTACATATTATATTTTCAAAATTTCTACTCTATCAAAGCTGACCGTTAAGCCATGTCAAATGTGGTATTGTGGCTTGACCCCTTAAATGGGGAAATTAGTTTATTTCACAAAGCCAAGAGTTACAGTAACCACTGAATTATATTTTTATTGGCAGTTCCTGAAAAAATATAAAAAAGTCCTATAGTCCCATGGATGACGGTACTATTTTTTTTTTTTTCTACCAGAGATCTCTTCAAATCCATGTGTGAAAGACAGAAGTGCTACTGGCTTTTATTTACTTTTTTTTTTTTTTTTTGGCTAAACATCAGAATTATGTGGTCTTTATAAATTTAATTATAAATTTTACAGATAAGAGAAAAAAAATGACAAATATATATTAGATTTTCTCAGTTCTGGGAATTTCCTTCTGTAATTTTCTCCTATAGTTTCTGTTGTAATCTGTTAAATACAGTGGATATTTCTTTAATGACATTAGTCTTTGAACAGAATTGATTTATTTCATCTGATTTTTTCCTTTAAGCAAAATTTGTTTGGAAAACTCAGTGCTTGTGGTTTGGCTGCAGTTTGTTTCATAGAAACTACAATCAATTTTATCTAATTCAGCTGTTATTTCTGTCATATTTTTGTCTGTTTTTGGTGTTATGGGAATCGACTGTTTTAGTTGGTTAAGGCTTCTCACGTTCATAAAAACAATAGGTTCCTTTTAACAATACAAGGACATATTGCTTTAGCAAGAAGGGGGAGAATAACTGTTTTGTTTGTTTGTTTGTTTTCTCATCTCTTGGATAGCCCAATGTTTTCTCTGGTTTCACTTTGTTTTCTTTCGCCATAGCTATCCCCTTCAGTTTCCACTTGGGTAGTGTGGAGTAGCAACTCGTATTCTTCCGGTAATGCTTCTGTGTAGGAACTAGTGCCACAGAACAGACCAAGATACAAAGCTAGTTAGGTTTAAAAAAATTTTTACACAGTTTATTTTTTTTTACACAGATTTCTAGGTTGGAAGAGACCTCAAGATCATCGAGTCCAACCTCCGACCTAACACTAAGTACTCCACTAAACCATATCGCTAAGCTCTACATCTAAACGTCTTTGAAAGACCTCCAGGGATGGTGACTCCACCACCTCCCTGGGCAGCCCGTTCCAATGCTTAATAACCCTTTCGGTAAAGAAGTACTTCCTAACATCCAACCTAAAACTCACCTGTCGCAACTTTCGCCCATTCCCCCTCGTCCTGTCACCAGGCACGTGGGAGAACAGACCAACCCCCACCTCGCTACAGCCTCCTTTAAGGTACCTATAGAGAGCGATGAGGTCGCCCCTGAGCCTCCTCTTCTCCAGGCTGAACAAGCCCAGCTCCCTCAGCTGCTCCTCGTAAGACTTGTTCTCCAGACCCCTCACCAGCTTGGTCGCCCTTCTCTGGACTCGCTCGAGCACGTCCATGTCCTTCCTGTAGCGAGGGGCCCAAAACTGAACACAGTACTCAAGGTGCGGCCTTACCAGAGCCAAGTACAGGGGCACAATCACTTCCCTAGACCTGCCGGCCACACTGCTTCTTATACAGGCCAGGATGCTGTTGGCCTTCTTGGCCACCTGAGCACACTGCTGGCTCATATTCAGCCGACTATCAACCAATACTCCCAGGTCCTTCTCTGCCAGGCAGCTTTTCAGCCACTCGTCTCCCAGCCTGTAGCGCTGCTTGGGGTTGTTGCGCCCCAGGTGCAGGACCCGGCACTTGGCCTTGTTGAACTTCATACAGTTGACCTCAGCCCATCGCTCCAGCCTATCCAGATCCTCCTGCAGAGCCTTCCTGCCCTCGAGCAGATCGACACACGCACTTAGCTTGGTGTCATCTGCAAACTTACTGAGGGTGCACTGGACGCCCTCATCCAGATCATTGATAAAGATATTAAAGAGGACCGGCCCCAGTACCGAGCCCTGGGGGACACCACTTGTGACCAGCCTCCAACCAGATTTGACTCCATTCACCACAACTCTCTGGGCCCGGCTATCCAGCCAGTTTCTAAGCCAGCGAAGCGTATGCCAGTCCAAGCCCCGAGCAGCCAGTTTCTTGAGGAGAATGTTGTGGGGAACGGTGTCAAAAGCCTTACTGAAGTCAAGGTAAACCACATCCACAGCCCTTCCCTCATCCACCAAGCGCGTCACTTTGTCACAGAAGGAGATCAGGTTCGTCAAGCAGGACCTGCCTTTCATAAACCCATGCTGACTGGGCCTGATCGCCTGCTTGCCCTGCAAGTGCCGCGTGATGACGCTCAAGATAATCTGCTCCATGAGCTTTCCTGTCACTGAGGTCAAACTGACAGGCCTATAGTTCCCCGGGTCTGCTCTCCGGCCCTTCTTATAGATGGGCGTCACATTGGCTAGCCGCCAGTCGACTGGGACCTCCCCCGATAGCCAGGACTGCCGATAAATGATGGAAAGCGGCTCGGCCAGCTCCTCCGCCAGTTCGCTCAGTACCCTCGGGTGGATCCCATCCGGCCCCATCGACTTGCGCACATCCAAGCTCCTTAGCAGGTCCCCAACCATTTCCTCATGAATAGCGAAGGCCACATCCTGCTCCCCATCCCCTTCCACCAGCTCAGGGCACTGGGTATCCAGAGAACAACCGGTATTGCCGCTAAAGACTGAGGCAAAGGCGGCATTAAGCACCTCAGCCTTTTCCTCATCCTTAGTAACTAGGTTTCCCCTCGCATCCAGTAAAGGATGGAGATTCTCCTTAGTCCTCCGTTTCGCGTTGATATATTTGTAAAAGGATTTTTTGTTGTCTTTAACGGCAGTAGCCAGGTTGAGCTCCAGATGAGCTTTGGCCTTTCTAATTTTCTCCCTGCACAGCCTCGCTACATCCTTGTAGTCCTCCTCAGTGGCCCGCCCTTTTTTCCAAAGATTATAAACCCTCTTTTTTCTGCTAAGCACAAGCCACAACTCTCTGTTGAGCCAGGCCGGTCTTCTTCCACGCCGGCTCATCTTTGGACACGTGGGGATGGACCGCTCCTGTGCCGTTAAGATTTCCTTCTTGAGGAGCGCCCAGCCTTCCTGGACTCCTCTGCCCTTCAGAACCGCCTCCCAAGGGACTCGGCCAACCAGCGTCCTGAGCAGCTCAAAGTCTGCCCTCCGGAAGTCCAAGACAGCAGTTTTACTGGTCCCCTTCCTGGCCTCGCCAAGAATAGAGAACTCTACCATTTCGTGGTCACTCTGCCCAAGACAGTTTCCGACCACCACATCTCCCACCAGTCCTTCTCTGTTTGTGAAGAGAAGGTCTCGCGGGGCACCACCCCTGGTAGGTTCACTGACCAGCTGCGTCAGGAAGCTATCTCCCACGCTCTCCAGAAACCTCCTAGACTGCTTTCTCTGTGCCGTGTTGTGTTTCCAGGATATATCCGGGAAGTTGAAGTTCCCCACGAGGACAAGCGCCGACGATTGTCCTTAAAGTCTTGTGCTTCACCAAATCTATATTGTCATGTGACGGGTCTCATTTTGCAGTCCATCGATGTTCCTGCCCGGTTGTTCCAAGCCAAGCACTGTCTCTAGGGTATCTAAAACCCCCAAAACCATGGGTGGATGTCTGGAAAATGTCATCTGAGCTGTTCCATGCTGTAGACTCCCCTCTTTCCCCTCTGATATATTCCCAGGAAAATGTAGATCATTTGGCATGACCACTAATGAGAAGGAATGCTGTTTTCTTTCATCAATGCCTACAACATAAAGAACAATCTTTTATAGAATTGTTATTCAGTGCTACATATTAGTGTGAGACTTATGGAAAAAATCAATATAAAATGTTTCTTTATTAGCTATAAAAGTTCAAAGAAACTAACAACACCTTAGCTTGCAAATTTCTGGGTACTTAAATTTGGAAAATCGTGAATTCATTTGTATTTGCAGAATTTCAGTACCGATATCAAATATTATCTGTAATTCATAGTGACCCATTCTGACCTATTTTTGTGCCCTGTATTCACTGGGGAGGCTTTGTCTTGAATATGACTAGTAGAGTTTCATACATAGAATATATGTACTAGAAGTGGATGCTGTATTAACCATCTTGTGCAAAAGTGAACACTGCTTGAGTGAACAGGTATAAATAGGAACATGTGTCAACTCAAAGCTTCATGACAGATACATTTAGGTATAACACACGATACATCACAAACTATCATCTTAGCCAGAAAACTTGAAAAGACCTGGATTTCTGAAGAATTCAAAGATGAAAGACAATGTTTTCCAGGGAGAGATGTCTTTATGTTTTCTTCTAAAAACTCCAGGACTTCAGAAAGTATTTTAATAGGTATTTGCTATTTGAATCTGTGTGGACAATTACCAACCCAAACTTCCTGCTTAAATATAGGTAAATTTCTTCTCTCTATTCTGTCTGTGCTCCAAGTCTGAAAACATGCTGAAGAAAAGGTTCTTCCTTGGATGGTCTTAGTGATGGGACAGACCACATAGGAGGAGGGAGAGGACATCCAATCAATTGCTTAGGTTGGAAGTTTGGTTTATTCTTGGATATGTCTTTCAGAAGAAAACAGCATACTAAACTGATCTTCCCTTCCCTGCTGACACCCTGCTTACACTGTTCTCTCCCTCACAGCCAGGCATAGTTCAGGACCAACCATGAGAACAATGGAAACTTTCTTCTTTAGTTCTAGAGATAAAAAAAGTATTTTTGTTTGTGTCTATTCAGTATACAAGAAGCATTAAGTCCCTTGATGAGAGAAACTCTATAAACAGGAACACTGAGACTAGGTCAGCAATTACTAAATCTCAACTTAAAAACATATATATATATTTTTGTTTTGACAACAGCTGTTACCCTTAGCTCAGCTTAGGGAATTAAAAGTGACCCAGTTGTGTTGATCTCAGTCTGCTAAACTGGGACATTAACCTACAGCTACAGCTAGGGTAAAGGATTAGGTTACTTAAAATGTTAGCTGATGTCTGTTTGATCTTGATTTCTTCTTACAAAGACAAAATGTGAACAAATAAATTATTCAACGTGTTTTGTTTTGTACGTAAGTTAAAGTGAATTGATGACATATAATCCTAATTATTATTATTTAGGAACTTGAAAACCACCTCATTGATGCCTTTTATTATTGATATGTATGTGGCTTTCTTGGAGAAATGTTCTCATTGACCTCAAGATCAAAAACACATTTAAGTAACAGATGCAAATCCATATCTTTTTTTTTTTTTACACCACAATTAATTTTTATGAATCTTATGTAGCTGCAAGAAGAATGTTACTGAAGCACTGATAGCCATTGAAATAGACTGATGACAATATGATAGACAAAAGACTTGTCTCCAGAAGACAGTTCATGCCAGCCCCAAACAAGAATTTAAAGTCTAGAAAACACAAGCAGAGCTGGGGTCAGCAAATGCACTGAGCTGTAGGGGGCTGGGGGTAACCCCAGTTACGCAGATCGCTGTTGTCATGGATGACCAGGCAGGCTCACCGGGCGAGATCTAAGTTCTCTCGGACTGACCTGGTCCTTCACCTTCTGTGGGACTGATTGCTGGCTGCAGCCTATACACAGCTTTTTTAAGTCAGCCTTGGAACTGCAGTCTGAAGTTGAGCAATAATGATGGAAGAGCTGCAAAATGCCATTAGTGTAATTTGCAGAGTTACCAGAAAGTGGTTTAAGGAAATGTTACACTTAAATATGACAAAGGCAAAGGTCAAATGAAAGAGATGCCTTATCTTATAAAATGTACATCATGTTGCTCAGATCCCTAAGCTGGGTACGGCATAAGTCCACGGGGAGTCGGTAAGTGTGTGTATGAGACTTATTATTCTGCCATGACACTATTATGTTTTAGTTTTTAGCATTTTTAAAGAGTAGGTAATAGTTATGAGAGATGAAGAACTTGGAATTAAGTACTGCAGTTATACACAGAAGGATAATTTGGTTTTGATAAATTGTCCTGAGCCTGTTAACTAATAATACAATTTTTTTAAGTAGCATCTTATCAGTAAAAAAAAAAAAAAAAAAAAAAAAAAAAAGGTAGTATCATTATTAATGTCTAAACTATAGTATGTTTCACACAGGATTATGGTAAAGGTCAGACCATGTTTCACTGAATTAAAAGCTATTCTGAGCTATAGCATTCCTAATCAACTCAGACCTAAAGGTGCATAGCTCAATTATAATGAGGCACAATGAATTTAAATAAACTGTGCAACACTGTGTAGTGATTTATAAATACACTGTTATATCCTTTTAACTCATTAGCAATGAATGATACTCCTATATGTATTCTCCAGTATTTTCTGCTGTGTAATTATTTTTACTCATAATACTTCTTCGAGAAGACATATTTTTTTGTTCGTTTATAATAGGCAGGATGTAAAATGCAACGGGCTGTCTTGAAAAACAAAGGGAAGGGAAGGGAAGGGAAGGGAAGGGAAGGGAAGGGAAGGGAAGGGAAGGGAAGGGAAGGGAAGGGAAGGGAAGGGAAGGGAAGGGAAGGGAAGGGAAGGGAAGGGAAGGGAAGGGAAGGGAAGGGAAGGGAAGGGAAGGGAAGGGAAGGGAAAGGAAGGGAAGGGAAGGGAAGGGAAGGGAAGGGAAGGGAAGGGAAGGGAAGGGAAGGGAAGGGAAGGGAAGGGAAGGGAAGGGAAGGGAAGGGAAGGGAAGGGAAGGGAAGGGAAGGGAAGGGAAGGGAAGGGAAGGGAAGGGAAGGGAAGGGAAGGGAAGGGAAGGGAAGGGAAGGGAAGGGAAGGGAAGGGAAGGGAAGGGAAGGGAAGGGAAGGGAAGGGAAGGGAAGGGAAGGGAGTTGTAGAGAAAAGTAGTTGTGGTTTTTAATTTTAAAATCTGTGATCACATGTCTGTACTATTTGACATATAGATATGGCCAGGGTCAAGGACAAATCCATGGTTTTACCATAGGCATGCAAATGCTCTTACCTGAGAAGAATATGTAGGGAATAGTTAAGAAAAAAAATAATTTCATACAGCTAGGACACAGAAACTAGAAAAAGTAGTTACAAACATGTTTTGATGGGAAGAGACAACACAGAAAGCAATCAATGTAGGTTGCTACTTAATGTTCTGTATGTGGCACAAGAGAACATGGCCATTGCAGATCGTGGATGGTAGTTTGTAGGAAGGGTGAAATAGATGGAGAAATCATTTTCTAAAAACCTTTGGAAATATTATTCAGGTGTTTGAGGAAGTTGAGATGAAAGTAATTAATCATATATATAATTTATTTCCTATTTGTCAGCATGCAGATCAAGAGAAGTGGAATTAATGTAAGATCTGGACTTTTAGGCTCAAATTTTCAAAATTGCTGTGTCCCTTAAATTAGGACTGCAGTATAACAGAATCACAGAATCACATATGACTAGAGGAGAAGGCTCACCTCACTTGACCTTCTGGTAAGACTTTGTCTAATGCAGCCAAGAATACCATTAGCCTTCTTAACGGCTAGGGACATTGCTGACTCATGTTCAGCTTGGTGTCCTCCACAAACTCCAGGGCCTTTCCTGCAGAACTGCTGTCCAGCTGGTGCCCCCAGCATGTCCTGGTGCCTCGGGCTGTTCCTCCCCAGGAACCTGAAGGTCCTTCTGGATGGCAGCATGGCCCTCTGGTGAGCCATCACTCCCCAAAGTTTTGTGTCAGATTTACTGAGGGTGCTCTTTACTCATCATCCAGATCATTAATGAAGATGTTAAACAGGACTGCACCCAGTGTGGAGGCCTGGGGTACTCCACTTGATTCTCCCCTCCCACTACTGACTACTAACCTTCATGTCCAGCTGCTCAGCCAGTTTTTGATCCACCTCACTGTCTACTAATCCAGCCCATACTGCCACAGCTTCTCTATGAAGATCTTATGGGGGACAGTGTCAAAGGCCCTACTGAAGTCTAGGAAGACCACGGCTCCACGCCCCCAATCAGGCTGGCCATCCCATTTTAGAAGCTTTCCAGGTTGTTCTTGCCTCAATTCCCCTTGGTGAATCCATGCTGACTGCTCCTGATGTCTTTCTTCCCCTTCATGTGCCTGAAAACAGTTTCTTGGTACCAATGTGATCAATTTTCAGAAGTGCTGAGACTGCATTAACTCTCAGTGTCAGACATTAAACACTGTTAGGTTTAGATGTGTATGGAAGGTGGTATACAACTATCTGAAAACACAGCTAAACTTCTGATTTTCCTCCCTAACTTCCCAGCAATTTCCAAAATATTTTTTTTTATGTTTATGCCATGATTTGCAAGATTTGTGAGATACCTCTTGAGTGAATGTTGTGGTTTATCCCCAACAGGCAGCTCAGCATCACCCAGCCACTTGCTCACTTATCACCATTGGGATGGGGGAGAGAATCAGGAAGGTGAAAGTGCAGGAGAACTCATGGGGTGAGATAAAGACGGTTTACCAGGTAAAGCTAAAGTCATGTGCACAAGCAAAGCAAAACAAGGGATTCATTCACTTCTTTTCATTGGAGGCAGGAGTTCAGACATTTCCAGCAATGCAGGGCTCACCACACGTAATGGTTTCTTGGGAAGACAAAAACCATTGCTCTTAATGCCCCTCCTTCCTCCTTCCTGTAGTGCAATTGCCTAATGTAACTAGGAAAATAAAACTAACATTCACGTTTTAAAGAAAACGTACAGCATTGAAGAGGCTTTCAGGGTAGGGCATAGCTGCATTACTGGAGCGATCCCTAGGCTTCCAACCTTAGATGCTATCGCACTGGGAAACCTGGTGTGCTTACTCTAAGGAACAGTACGGAGTGTAGAGTGGAGTGGAGACACCACGGCTAGGCTCTGTGACCAGGTGGGGACTCGATTGTTCTTGTGCACACCGAGACTGATAAGCCGCACTTTTTGCTACCCTGAGCCAATGACCTGTCACGTTTTGACAAATGCTGTACTCTAGTGTACTTTTGCTCATTATAATATCATTATAATACCAAAACACACCTCCATCCCAAAAGCTACCCACCTCCAAGGTGCGACCACCCGTCACTGAGCATGTGCTCTGAATTTCTTGGAGCCTGTTCCATGACACGGAGACGGGAAAGCTTTTCACCAATCGTAATTAAGATATGCTTGACTAGAGTCACTCAAGCTCCAACTAAAAGATAGAAAATAATATAAATTGGCCTAAGAGAGAGGGGATGTCAGGGAAGATACCATCATTAGGGAAGATACCACCATCAGGGGAGAAACCATCATGAGGGAATACACCATCCCGAGGACCTCCTGACTCCTGGAATCAGTCGACGGGCTGAGCCTCTCCTCCCCCTCCCATTGGGATGCCTTTGGGTGAGATTTGAACACTTGGTTATACTGTGTGTCTCCGTGGAAACTTAGAAATCTCTATAGAGTCTTTGTGCCTTTTAACACGTTAATTTCCAGGCTGCGCACCTGTGTATATCATGCATGCTAGCTTGCTTTTGCACACAGTAAATTATCACCGGCAATCCAAAGAACCTGTGTACCTGTTGCTGTAATAAATTGCACTTGATTGCATTGTTCCTAGCCATGATAGTTCTCATTGAATGCGACTAGAGTAAGGGCGGTTATACATTATTGGAGAATCTGTGACCGTGGTACTTCAGTGCTAAGGGCAGTTATATGTTGTTGGTGAATCTGTGATTGTGATTGTGATAGTTCAGTGTCCTGAATCCGACTGGACCCGTAATGGTTAATCGGCTACACCCCTTAACACGACACTTCTTTACCCCAGCTTTTATTGCTCAGCATGACACCACATGCTATGGAACATCCCATACATGTGCCAGTGACATCTGGACTGTAGACCTGTTGGCAGTCAACTCACACATACACACACAAACACACAATAATTTTATTTATTTATTTATTGATTGATTCATGATGCATCTCAGTCAAGATCTGTCAAGCACATACCACAGTTCTGACAATCAGGTATTTGATGTCAGATGCCTGTTTCACTCCAGTTGTATTCAGTAAATTAAATTGCATAGTGAGGTGAGATCAGCTAGCTAGACTTCCATGGACCCTCCCCCTTTTTAAAAAAGCAACAGGGAAAAAAAAGTAGTGGAAGTGTTATCTAGCAGATCCAGACTCACAAGAGCAACTCTGGCAATGGCCTGATTGACTCTAATGTGAATAAACCTATGTAAAACTAAGGGCCCCAAATCCTCCAAAAAAAACCCCATCTTGTTCACTTTTCTAAGAGCTTAGAAAGAAATGTTCTGCTGGTTCGAACTTAAAGGATCAAGCCTTGTATTAGAAACCCTACCCAGTACAGCATGAAAATGTACAAAATCAGACTTAACAAATTATTCAAACATTCTGTTAATCAGGGAACTTTGTTACTAATCCAGCAGTTTTCTCTCTTGGCCATGACTCCATCTGCATTCATATAAATATGTAAATGACCTTCCCCAAAGGCATTTTATTTGTTGATTAGAGAAGTATATTGGCGCACTGATCTGATCGTATTTACAAAGGTGACCAGTGGGATTTACAATGCAAAGCTTTTTGTAGTGCAGATTGAAAGTTGTTGTTCTTTCAAACAAATGAAAGGTACTCACATTTCTTGCACATTCTTGATTTTTTTTTGGTTTGTTTGTTTGCATCTGTACTTTCTAGCTGATGCCTTGTGAGATTAGTGCCCTTAACAATGTAACGACCGTCACATTTAAACTGTGGGGACAGAGAAGCCAAAGCTTCCCTTGTTCCCTTCTTTTCCCTTCTTAAAAAAAGAGGGGAGGAGGGATAAATCTAGCTTGACTGCATGGTAATAATTCCATCTACCCACTCTTGCATTAAGTGATTATCCCACTGGAAGTCAGTGATCTGCTTTGAAGTCCTCAGCTTCAAAAGAGTCACCACATGAAGCCTATTCATATAAGCAGGGGTTCCTCTAAATAGAAAAACATCCTCTGCATCTCACTCTCAATTTTTGCAGCTGATGAAATGCCTTTCAGCATCAATAGGATTTTAAGATTACCATAATTTCTTCTCAGATGCACAACTAGAAGGGCAAGGGCTTGGAGGCCTGACTTTGGAGGTTGGATTCCCTTTAATAATCAGGATGAAACAATTGGAGGATGATTCTGATTACCTGCTGTCAAAGTATTCCCCAGATTTTTTCAGTGCAGGAGTATTCCCGCTATCAAGTCAATACATTTTTCAGACAATGAAATATCAAAGGATATTTTTGCTCATTTGAGCGAGAGATTATAAACCTGGAGAGAGAAGGCAGGATGGAAAGAATGCTGATTTCATAGGCACAGATATCTTAGCAACCCCTACCAAAGGGGCTCTGCCCTCTTGAAGATACTATGTTTGAAACAGAAGGAAGGTTGCACAGAGCTTTTATAAGTATGGTTAAGCTTTCCACACTGTGCTCTGCTCCAGGAACTACAAAAAGATACTTGAACTTATTCAAAAATGCACTCACTGTAATGTCCATGACTAGCACAAATAAAGGTTAATTACATTTATTTTAAGTTAATGTCCCAGATGCATTCTTAAAGCTGCATCCTTGTTCTTACATCCACGGTTGTCCATGAATTATATAATACATTTCTGCATGTAAGCAAGCAAATAGCTGTATGAAAGCATTTCTTCATTGCGTTTAATTTTATCTGAAGCATCAAATCTTTTTCAAGCACAAGAACAAAGAGATGGAAAGGTCATTTTAGGTAGTCATTTCCATTCCCTGCTACTGCACATAACCACACCGTAAGACTATCACTTATAATCAAACTTTAACAGTATGCCTAATAATCTTTGTGTGCTGTATTTTGACATATGCACCTCTAAAATATTTGGGAGGAAGATCTGCAGGAACTGACATTTCTCTGCAGGTCTACCAGAAGGTGTAGGAAGATGGTCCGGTGTTGCTAGTGTTGTTGTCTTCCCTTACATAGAGGTATGGAGATCAGGTTGCACCTTCCTGGGGAATCCTAGGAAGACATGGCTTCCCTGCTTTCTGTTTAACTTTTATTATTATTATTATTATTATTAGTAGTAGTAGTAGTATTAATCCAATTTCCTTTCATTTTCCTTGGTCCTTACTCCACATTCCTCAAGGATTCAGTTCCCTGTTACAGTAATTTGTTCTCACATAAATCTCTCATGTTTAATCTTGGCCATATCTGCATGATATTATACATTAGTACACTTTTTTTTTTTTTGCAGTGCCTGAGGTTCCTGTTTGTCTCTCCCACCATGGAGAACTAAGAAGTGTTCCTGCACAGAAAAGTGGAACAACGCTTTCTCCTTGGAGGTGGCCTCTTGTCCTAGTGGAAAGGTGTGTGTGGAAGGGGAGAAGAGGTGTAGAGCGGGAGAGGAGGTGGGGGTTATACACAACGTAATTACTGATTCCAACCTATGATTAGTATATTTCATGCATAAAAGTTCCAATTCTTTGCTAAATTGGAGTTGAAAACAGAGTTAAGAAATATGCCATCAAAAGAGGGTAAGAGATGGAGCTAGAGGTCCTGCTGCCTGGTGCAAGTGAGGGGATGATTCTCTTTCCCTCATTGCTAGTTGTCATAGGAGGGATGGGTGGTATCTGTGAGTTATGAAGTTATGTAGAGGTAGGGAACCTGAGGCAGCACATTACATGAGAATGAATAAAAAAGCAGTTATGACTTGTGCTGTAGCAGTTACTGACAGATTGTTCCCAGGTGATTTCGATTAATAAAATTGTGGCTTGATTAAGCCATATATCCTGTCCTTCTTTTCTCTGGCATCCCAAATGAAAGATTGACTATGTGTGGAAATCCTGACACTGATGCTTCCATCCAGGGGTATAAGAAAAAGATTTTTTTTTTCCTTGTCATGAGCAGGAAATTTTCAGCCACTGTTGCTCTGCCCCTTTTCTGTACATAGAAGGAGAAGAATTCTCTGACATACTGTGTCTCTGTCATCATTTGCATCAATGAGCAGGATTTCGGCTTCATATATATATAAACATTTCCTCCCTTGGTATTGGAAAATGAAAAATTAAATGTGGTGGGAAATAAAGAGTCAATGTCTGCATTAAAAATAATGCACTACTGTCTGCTGCAATACATGAACAAAACTGTACATCCAGTTGCAGGTGCAACTGGAAAGAAAAACTTTATGAGAAATGTAAATTCTGTGTATGCTTTTCGTTGATATGTAGATTTGCATATTCTATGTTTGCATTTTAGACACAAATTTTTAAAAGTGATCCCAGAAAGATTACAAGACAAGAAAGAATTTTGACAAGCATGGCATCTGTGTACAAGTGTGTGTGTATGTATCTATCTATGCATCTATCTATTCCCTATGTAATGCATACTGAATATTTTAAAAATGTTATAAAAAAAAAGGAACCTGAGTTCCCTTAAAGACAGTTGTTTACATGAGTACCTTGATATTCTACTTTTTTTGTTACTCTCTAGGTTGCATCATATATCATTTGATTCTACATGCTTCTTTCTCTTGGTATTTCTTTTTATGCTGTCAGATCCTGCCATGTCCATTCAAATCTGAAATTGTCTGAAACTAAGTAACAACAAATCTGCTGTGTGAATAAAATCTTTATGGTGAGCTGCTAGGTTTCCAAGGCACATGCATAATAGAAATTCAGTATCACTTCATTTGAGTACAGGCATTGCTAGCTGCATATCATGGAGTCCCACAAATTGTCCTGTGAAAAGAAAGATTATGACAGAAAGACAGCCCTATGTATGAGTCTACTAAATGTATTCCACAGCCAGCTGTGTGAATCACCTTGGGGAAAAATGCATATGAATGCACATGCATATTAGAGAGGCTTCTAACAATGATCTCACTCTGTACCAACTCTGAAATACTTTTTTAAAAAATATGACAGTTTAACTGAATTATCTGGAGTAGACATTTGGAAAGGCTGCCTTAACTCAAATTTTAACTTACCAGAGCTCTCTGATACATAGCAGTTTTGGTTAACAGGGGTTCCTGAGAACATCAGCTTTTGGCCTCAGCATACATTTGCAGACCCTACTTTTTCTTTGGAATCTGAGTTTGTAAAGTATATCCAAATGGAGATGAAAATACTAGGGTATATTACATGTTTATATCAGATAAAATATGCCACGAATGGATGAAATGAAGCCATATCTGTCTAAGCTGGCCTCTGGTTGACTGTGATGCTTAGCATATCTTTGTAAAATGTTAATATAACTTGGGAAGTGTAATGAAATCCAAAATCAAGTTAATTGAACGAAACTCAACATTCTGTTATAAAGATTGCATAATGTATCTCTTCCTATTCTAACTTTATTATTATTTTTGAATAGAATACATAAAATATGCTAAACTCCAGTAGTCCTCTGTAATATTCATATCAGTTTCTCCTATTATCTCTGTTGTCTCTTTAGATGTACTCACTAAGTCTAATAATAGCAGGATTGCATTACGAGTAGACATAACCATGTTCCGCCAATGTAGTTAATATTATTAGTAGAAGTAAAAGATATGGCAGCACATACTTTACCATGGGCTGCATAAGCTTGCAGTGAATCTTGGATGTGTGCTCTTATTGTTGATCTGTTCTGAAATCTGTGTTTCCTCATCCTCACTCCTACTGGCTACCTACCTACAGCTAGTATCAGTGTGACACCTATACTCCTCTACTATCTGGTGCACAGATAAAATTCAAGTCCTCTTGTTTCTATATAATATTCAATTATAATATACATAGCTATATGTTTTTCATATATGGTAGTCATATATTGACATATATATTTACTTAGCTGGGTCTCAATAACAAGAGGTGAACTTCAGTGTAAAATTTTCTAAAGAGGAGGCATAACTCTATAAATTAAACCTTAAATGTGAATGAAAAAAAAAAAAAAAAAAAGATATTTTACTTCTTTGTTACTACTGAAATGGTTTGGTTTCATTTTTTTTTGTTTTTTTTTTTTTTCTTGTATATTCTCCCCAAAATGAAAAATTGTCCAAAATGAACATAATCCATATTATTATTACTCTAGTAGTTCACTATTGATGAAACATAAACAAAAATGCTTTACTTGAAAAAACATTTTAAATAGGTGCCACCTGTGTTTATAATAAACTGTAATCCTGATCCTCCTCAGGAGACTAAATATTGCCTAATTAGTATCAAAGATTGTAATGAGAGTAAGCAAAAGAGAAATTACTTTTAAAAATTCTCAAGGATTATCTTCACAGATTAAAGTATCAAAATGTCCTTCCATGGCTGGCTGAAGTCTGATCTGATGTGACATTCCTGAAGAATAGAACTTCTAAGACAGGTGGCCTCAAGCAGAAAGCACAAGGAAAAAGCAAAGAGTGGTTTTGGATTTGTCAAAGGATAACTGAGGCTGTAGAGTGGGCAATTTCATTGTGGAAAACTCTATTGTTTAACATTCAATTACAAAGACTTGAAATACTTGAAATATGGGTTTATAAAGACAGGTGTTCAACAAAAATGTAGTGTTCCTAAATAGTGTTTCCAGTGGGGATTGACTTGAAAGATCGGCGTGGATGAAAGCTAGGAAAAGTGTCTCTGTGTCTGCATGAAGCCTATAACAGAATTTAATTTCTCAACATCACAGATTATGGTTTTATGAATCATCCAAAAAGGCAGCACTGCAGTACTGAAAACAATTTTGTGAAGTTGTTTTTTGTTTTTGTTTTTGTCTGTGCTTTTTTTTTTTGATGTTGTTGTTTGTTTGTTTTAGTTATATCAGGTAAGAATGTGAGTATATATATAGCCTTAAGAGACCTTACTAAATAAAGTCAGTGTTTGTCAGTTTTTTCCATGGGATGTCAGAACCAAGTTAACCATGCACCCAATATGAAATTCTGGAGGGCTCATTGGCAGAGGTGAAAACTCAGTTAAACTTTATTCTTTGTGCAAAATACACAAAGAAAAGGTCAAGGGAAATTTTTTTGCTGATACTACCAAACCTTTGCTAAGGATGAAATCTTGATGCACTTTGAGAGTCTTAAAGGTCGGGTTAGTTAATTCACCTGACAGAAAAATACCTAAAATTTTGCACAAGCACAAAATATCTGCAAACAGGTTGTTTAAGCAAGCTAATTATTTGGGCATGTTTCAACTTCCTGCTGAATTCGAAACAATAAGATCAGTTTAGAAAATCAGACCGTGTGTTTAAGTGCATAAGTACAGATTTATAGCCTTCTTTTAACTGTCTAGTTTGAAAATGAGTCAATTTGAAAATTACTCCCTAATGCTTTATTAAGATTCAAAATTCCAAGTGTTATTGTTATGACTTCTTGAGGAATATTTCACCTACTTGAAACAACATTACTAGTCTTGCAGCATTTCATTGATGGTAGAAACCTCAACACAAAAGTTATTCAAGTGTCGCTTTAAAAGTGAAGGGGATTGCTCTTAAGTTTGCTGTTGTTGGTGGTTTTAATGCACTTTTATCCACCTCCTGGACTTTCATGGATCTTGATCCAACAAAGAAGCAAAGAACTTTGTGAGGCTGGGGATCCATCATCAACTTCCAATTCACTTTCATACAGACTGAATTTTACCCCTAGCAGAGGTTCAGTCGCTCCTGTTTTGAAGTCAGAGAGGAGGAGAGTATTTGGTGCATACGTTTTGTATCTTTGCACAGTAAAAAAAAAAAAAAAATCATCCATAAGTAGTTCCATTGTTAGTGGGAGAGCTCACTTTAGCAAAGCAAACAGGATTTGACTATTATTTCTGTGAAGTTGTATTTCTTAAACACTATTCAAAAATCCCTTTTCCCCTCTATCTGCAATAGAGAAAAAACTTACTCAATAGGCTATTTATACCTTTCTGTTAGCTTTATCTATTTATTTTTAAACCAACAAGCTAGGCAAAAAATAAGTTTAATAAAATATTTCTTTCTATATTTTGCTCCCCCCTAGGATTGTCATATAAAAGTCAAGTAAAGGGTTGGTCTCCTACAGCAGAGGAAATGCTGGTAGCCAGCCTCAGGTCAGTTCTCCTCTTGATATATGGAGTTCGTGATATATTTTTAGAACACCCTACAGTTTTGTCTTGCAGACCTAAGAGTTGAGAATTCTCCTTAACTCTCTGAAAACGATTGTACTGTGACGGCTCTGTCCTTCATTTATTTTTCCTTTGAATCATAAGGCCACGTTATATTTTAGCTTGTAGTATCTAAAGGGTATGATATTTCATCCTGGTGCTTAACAGGCATCTTTAAAAGACTTGAGTGCATTTAGCTTACACCTGGGCTCCTCAGGATTCATAAGGTGTCACTCATGGGCAGGTCTTCAGTGGTAGCTCTTCTTTGGAGTCTCCTCTTGACTCACCAGTCCGTGCACCACCACCATCTCCCTCTCTCACCGGGCCCCACTAAGGAAGGGCATTGCCTTGAGCTGAGAAGGAATTCATCTTCTCCAAGATGCCTCACCCATCTCTACAGAGGGGCAACTTCCTACACATCCACAGCCCTGAAAAGAAGACAGGTGTCTGCATTTATTTTTTCAGCAGAATTCCTGCCTTTGCCATAATGTTCATCTCAATATTTTTACACAATAACCCTCTATATAGAGTACCTATGAGGTCATCATTATGTTGACAGACATCATATAAGGCAAGTGGAAATACGTGAAATTTTGCTATTCCACTCCACAATGATGATGCCTATGGTAAAATTATAGCAGTGATACAAGGACTCTGAAAAGTTCGTTCTGTATATCATTTGGTTACATTAAGTGAGAAATATCTGCAACACTAATGTGTGGGAAATTATGCATTCAGAGATGGGTGACTACTATTAGAAATTAAAAGGAGGAATGTATGAAAGAATTCTTTCTTTAATAAAGTTGCAAGACAAAATTACCAAAAGAAAAAAGTCACAAGCATTGAACATTTCACATAGATAGTAAAAAGTATCAACTTTTCTTTCTTTTAATTTCTATTTTGGTGAAAATCTGAAAAACAATTACTGAAATAATATAACACATGCAAAAAGATAACTTGAAGGCATACTTGTAAAACGCATTTCAAAATTTGTATTTTATGAATATTTATAAACTGAGTTTTTGGGATAGAATTGATTTTTTACAAAATTAATCCAAAAGGAAAATACAAAATACTGTATGACTAATTGACATATATCTTAACTAAATTTTAAATTGATGTATTCTGGGAATAAACTGTTGAAGAATAAAGTATGAAGCAAGAACTATGTCATTTCCAGTCTGAACTAACTTTTTTTTTTTTTTTTTAAATTGTTACTTGTTTGGGGGAAATTGTGAAGAATACTCTCATACATTTTTGAATAAAGTAAATTTCTATCAAAATTCTTGTGCTTATTCCAGCCTTGAGGACTTTTTAGCAGGACCTGGCAAGATTATTTCTCTGGACTTCTTTGGAATTTACTGGTATGTAAAGGCGGGGGAGGTGACTTTCTGCTAATTGAGTCATTCAAATGATGACAAAACACAAAAGTATATTCATTAAAAATACTCAACTGACAAGAGATTTAATGCTCAGTGGGGACAAACGGTTTAATGTATTTAAAGAATTTTAGAGACTGATCTTCTGAAGGCTTACCATTGTGAGTAGCTCTACTGAAGTCAATTGTACTATATGTTTTTACATTTAAAGTCCTGTGTAATAATACAGTGGAATTATTGAAGTTCTTTAAATTAATCTTGAGCTTAAGTGTGTAGTAGGATCTAGGACTATATTTTAGTTTGACAATCACTGTATTTTGTTATGAATAGATGAGTAGAGTTACATAATATTTTATTGTGCACTGTATCTGGGCTCAGTGATGTGCATATGACATGCCATGCACTGAATGTAAATACTGGTATGGTTATTGTTATGTCAGTGTGATCAAAAAAATACCTGTAATATATTTATTACAAGCTTCTCTTGGTATCTTTAGTGCATTTGAATGTCATTATAAAAAAAAAATAAAAATTACATTGAACTGGTAAAAATACACACAACAGTTTTTGAAGATTGAATATGTAGAAATCTTGATCTTTGTTGATGTGAATGCTGGTCATATGAGTAAGTAAAGTAAATAAGACTTTATTACTGTGAATTCAATAGTGGAAATTGGATGTTTTATACATGGAATTCATGGAATTTTATATATGTGAATCCTTAAGAGATTCAAAATCAGTATCAGTATAAACACGTACAATTTTGAAGACTAGAGGTTTGTATTTAAAGCATTAGATTTGTTCATTTTTAGGTGCTGGCATACCTAAAGCAGCATCATTAGTTATTAACATTCTTCATATCGTATCTCTTGAAATCTCAGAGATAATTCAGTAAGCACTGGAGATTTTGTGCTCGGTTTCCACACGCAGACTGGTCTGCTTGGAGCGGTTGGATGGTCCTGCTCTTTTATAAGCCACCTGAGTTTTGAGTTTCTAATCCAGCACATACATGACTGGGTGACTCCCAGCTTTGTTGCATGAATTTCTCAGACTCTCCATCTTTGATTTTCTCATTAAATTTTTATTAGAAATTTTTGCGTAAACAAAAAATACTTATGAATTAGGCATGGCCTAAATTCTTATCTTCTTTTATGTTTACGCTTCTCCCAGTTTTGACATTCTGTATGGGTATACTCACAAGAGGATTTGGACTAAGAAATACTATGCTGCAGCACCGTAAGAAAGAGAAGGTTTTTATAAAAATAATTTTAACGCTGACATTTTTTGTGTTCTTCTAGTTCTGAATGCTTATGTTATAATGGCATATCAGGTATGGCTTAAAATATACAATTAAATGGTCATTTAGGATTCATTATTGCCAATGTCCATACTCATACAGCAACTTTTGAAGCCTGTAATACATTTTATAACAGTATCATGTACATTGTGTATCGCTCTTCTACTTTTCTATGAAGGACAGAGTGGGGAAATAATTTCACACTGCATATAATGCATTGGATATGAAGGAAACTTGAAAATTATTTAGTTACAGATTTCTCTGACCAGGCTTGCAAAATAGCATATATTATGTTAATGGGCAGGAATTTGAAAATGAACTTGAATATTAAACATAGTAAGTTTGGGTTCTGACATGAATGCAGGCATGGCTGGTATATAGCATATAAAATAGATTCTTTTTTAACTCTTTCAGGTCTCTTACAGAGTATGATACTGTCTATGTCAAAATACACAATTATATATGAAATATCAGACAACCATCTGCATTGCTATTAAAGTCTAGTTTCTGTCATGTCAAATCCCACAGCTCATCCCATGTTCCTCCACGTCAGTGCATTTCTAAGTCAGTTGTGTTGTGCTCTGTTGGCTAAAATAAGCTCAAGTGCTGCAGACTTTACTGCTAATAATCCTGTGAGATGGGCTGCCTTGGTTTTTGCAGCAACCCTGCACATCCTCCAGGAGGTGCACAGAAATGGTGTGCACAGCTCTCTGGAAATTGGCCACATGAGCCACATATGGTTCACTGGTGATTGCTCAGTTTGTGGTGGAGGCATCTATCACAGCTGTAATCATGACTGAGACGTGAAAGACTAACAAGCATATTATGTACTCTCATTCTCAGTATGTCAGATGTGTCATCGGCTTTTGCCAGTTTTTAAGCAGTTTCTGAACTGTATAATAGGGGTAGATGCATGCTTAGCCGTTTTATTTGGTGTCAGCCAAGAGCCATTAGAATTACATGGAATAAACAGGGCTTTGCTCCTCCATCCTGAGTGATGACTGCTTTTCCTGGGAAGTCCCGCTGCACATCGCACAGGGAGGGCACATCACTCCCCGTCCTTGCGGATACACAAAGCCATACTGAGTGAGGCCCTGAGCACACCAGTGTGTCTATGGAGCTGACACTGATTTGAGCAGGTGATGAGACCAGATCTCCAGAGATCCTTTGCAAATGACACCACCGGGCATGTCCACACTTATGCCTTCAGAAATTCTGGTATGCAGAGCTGAGAAGTGATGGGCTTTGCCCTGCAGAGCATGAGTGGAACCATCACCAAGCTCTTCATGTGGAGCACACAGAAAGTCACACGTTTGTGGTATTTCCCCAGCCTCGCATGCTTGTATGGGAGCGGATCACCTGCTGGGAGTGGATCGCCTGACACCAACACAAGACTTGAAATGATCTTCTCGTGGCTGTGAGTCCATGATACCTGTGGACTTTTTCCTTTACCCATCTAAACAGCTGTACCTCTCCTCCTCCTCCTCAGTTCTCTGAGCAGGCACTGAGCCATGAGACACTGGTTCATAGACTACAAAGAACCTCTCTGCTCCCCCTCAGAAATTTGTTGCCTTTCATTATTATATACGTGCATTACTGAGCTCTTTCCTTATCACTTTCTCTCCTTCTGAAACAGAAACTTTCAATTTAAAACAAGCACCAAGTTTTTCTTGTTTCATTTTTTTTTTTCATACACTTGGCATCGCTGGATGGCAGGTGTGGGGACAACAGCCATGCCTGGGATTGTCTAAAAATGCTGCTGTTGCGGTGTGCAATAAAATAAAATAAAATAAAATATCAAAGAGAAAACATAAGTCAAATTTGGGCTATTAATGGACACACAACATGCTTTTTTATTTTTTATTTTTGGTTGTTATTGGGGGGGTGGGGGAGGGCAAAACAATGTCTGTTTCTTTTTCAGTATCACAGATTTTGCAAATGATCTATTCGACTGCAGGAACCTGGGAACCGAGGATGGTTAGATAGATGCCCAATGCCGGCTCACTTTGTGGTGGTGTCCTGTTTTCCCCCAGAGTTAGCCTTTTCACCTCTTCCCAACTGCAAGCCCCAGCTTGACTCTCTGCTTGAGTTTTGTTCTTCTCAGTGGCGAAGGACTAGTAAAATGACATATCTAACATGGCTCTGGAAATCTTTAATAACAGTTATCACAACTCTGAGGTTTTTGTCTTTGTTCTGATAGATCATCAAAACAGGTTTTGCAACTGGTTGTTACAGGCAGGAATCAAACTGGCTGTGAATAATCTTGGGCTAGCCAAAAATGTTAGTTTTGGCGCAGATCCTAAGTAGGCATATGGAAGAAGAGAGAACACGGTAAATGTAATGGATTCAATTTTTCCTGAAATGAATGGTCAGACTGGGCAGCAGTCTTTGCGGGGTCTTAGAAGGAGTTAAATGATGGGCATAACTATTGGGAGGGGAAGAGCTTCTCTGAAAGCTGATAAGTAGTTAAAGCTGTGCAAAAGCAGCTGCTGCTTTGGATGTGGAAGTGCACCTGTGAGTCATCAGCCTCGCAGCTAATTTGTCACAGAAATACCTGCACCAGAACATCAGTCCTTACGGGTAGACTATCAGTGCTGCATGCAATGTATTCCTTCAGTTTTCCACTTGGGAATCACTTGTGGCTGGAGCCATGTTCTTGCATAACAACTTGAAGGATGTATCACAAGCACTTCTTTATGGGTTTAAGGAATGCCTGATTATTTCTCATGAGGTGTCATGTAATATTTGGGTTTTCAGAAAATAGATGTTAGCGCCTGGTTGTGTTTTATCTTAAATACTGGATAGTAAAAAATAACAGTCAGTAAACCCCAGAAATGCCTGACGCGTGCATGCGTTGGTTGGTCTATTACTCAGCCATCAATATGCACTTAACTGAAGTAGCACGTTTCCTGATCAGACAAAACACCAGCTATCCCAAAGAACTGTCTCTGCAGCTTCAAGGTGCAGGAGGCTAATAGTTAACAGTAAACACTTTTTTTTTTTTTTTTTTTTTCCCAGAGCATATTTCCACAGAAAGAGCAAAGCATTACAGTAGACTGGGTGTTTTACTGGGTGTTTTAGGTCATTTATTTTGTTTTTGCTCTGGGTCATTTTACAGAAGCACTTCTGCTCTCTAGCGTTAAAATGAGAGCCACTCAACTCCCTAGATATTACCCAGCAGCACTTGGGGGCTCTTAATGATTAATACCATCACCGTCCAGCCACAAACCTTTCTGGCGCAGATAATGCCAGGCAGCAAGCACGCTTGACACTTTTAATGTATAATTAAGTAGAAAAAGTCAGCACTCAGTATGCAAATTTTTCAAAATGATAAATGATGCCATATAGCAGTAGGGATTGATTTGGTGTAAATGAAACTAATTAAGGAAATGTCAAACATAATTAATAAAACAGGTTTAAGCTGCAAAACATTGTCAATTGAATGAATGAGGAGGCATTGGCTCCCATTGTTTCTGCTTTATTTAGGGCTTGTGTTTAGCTTGTACTCTGTTCCTAAATGCACTTTCTCTACCTCACACCCTCCGCTACCAATTCCCAGAGAGGGGGAAAATAAATTTGCTTGTCTCTCCACTGACTGCAGAAATTAATTGCAAAAATCTTGTCCCATCCAAGTGTTACATTCACTCACAGGACATTAACATAACTAATTTGAAAGAGCCCAAATGACTGCATAATAGAGCACTGTCAGTATGCCTGACAGTCTTTGGTCATACCAAATTAGCTTGGTTTTCTAATTGAAATTTTTTTCCTCGAACTCTCTTTATAATTTTTTTTTTCTTCAGCTATTCATTTTTTGATATGAACAAAGGTTTTATAATTTACAAAAGAGTGCTTGACCTATAATTACTAGGAGGAAATTAGGGGAGGTAGAAAAGTCAGATTTAGTCCTGGTAATGATGCTGGAGACCTTGCTCCCTCTAGGGAGCCTGAAGAATAATGGAATCTTCTATTTTTACGGGCGACCTGTGCACTGGTGCTGACTCTAACTGTGAATCCACTTTACCTTGCAGATCACTTGCTTAACACTAAAAGTGCCAACAAAATCACAGGCCATTATTCCAAATGTCATTCTGTGTCAGTGCCATTTCCAAATGCCCTTCCCTTCAAATGAATGAATCAAAGAACATCTGCCAGTCCTCTTATCTTGCTCTTGTAAATCTCCCATTTTAAGAGTTTCACAAAATGAAAGTGATACTTAATTTAGATAACTGGGGTGAGTGGTAAGAATTTTGCTTTAAAAAGTAGCACTAGGATGCTTCTTTTAAATAATAATAATAAAGTTACATAGCCTGACTTTTCACATGTATTTGGTTGTAGAGCAGAAGGTCTTTTTGACAAGTCAAGTTGTCCTTTCTGATAATTTATTGTCTTCTTTTGCTCTTCAAACTCTGTGCTGGCAGGAGGCCACTTAAAGAAATAAAATAGTAGAATATTTTCCTGATATCACCTCTCAAAATACAGGTTAGTGGTTTCCACCCTTTTTGCAAATTTCAAATTAGAAATATGTGTATATGTGTTAGTGAGTACACATATATTTGTATGCACATCACAATGTGTCAACACAATACATGTATTTATAGATTACATATATAATTTTAAATCCATGTTATAAGTTTACACATACATTATATATGTGTATGCATGCATGTTTATATAAATAAATGCGTACTGTTCATATTCTTCTAATGGATATTAAGCACCAGACATAACCTAGGAAACTCTGGTCTTTACATTTTTTCCAACAGAATGAGTGAGTTGGGGCAGAGCTTGTGGTTGAAATATTTCTTAAATTTGTAATCCATTTTCTGCTAATTTTGAAAATTTTGTCTAAGATCTTCTTTAATATTGGTATGAAATTTTAAATTTCAGGAGACATAAGACCCCTGCAAAGTTTTCAAACATTTTAATTGTTAGAACTGCTAGCAAGAAATGTATGGAAAACACCCATACTTAGTCCCTCTTGATGAGGAAAAATAAATCACTTGGAAATAAAAGTAGGCATAATTTTTTTTTCCAATTCTCTGCTACAGAAGGCAGTTTTTATAATTTATTTATTCAGTAAGCTTTCTTGAAGACATATGCTTTCATCTGAGGACAAAACGTTATGATTTTCTTAATGGGCTTGGTCAGCTCTGAAACAGCTCTGTGTTGAACCCCTCCTGTGGAGAATCACATTGTAAGAAACAGCATTTCATAAATTTATAAGGAAGTCTATTTAAACATCCAAATTAAAGCCTACCTCAGAAAACCAACTGCATATGCTGGACCTGTTGCAAAAGGAATTATGCACTTCACTCATAGGAGAGAAGTAGCAATATGTTTATTGATGAAAATAGTGATTTAGCAAAGCTTAATCACAAATAGGACAGAGATTTAACAGTTAAATGTATAATGGTAAAAGTGACATTAACAAGGTTCGTGATGGCAAAGTCACTTTATTACTTACTGCATAGAGGACAGGGTCACAGTAAAGAGTCAGGAAGATCCTCACGTTGAGTCCTGAGCTTCAGAATGGAGTCTCTTTCGCTGTCCACCTCCACGGAATCTAAATACAACTGGATCCTTTCCCAATCCCAGATTTAATGGTTTATTCCTGAAGGATTATATGCACAATTAATCCTGTGTATCACTTAGATAAGATTACAAAGTTTCAGAATGCATAGCAAATTACTTGCAAAGTTCCAACAAACTAGCTATTAGCCACTTCTGTATCTGTTGCAGGTAAGGAATTATTTGACCGCAAGGAGTAATTCTGAGAGGCGTCCCTGCCCAAGGGGAAGATCCTGGCATGCAACCCGCTGCAGTGCAGGTGAGTTCAACAGGCTCTGAGCTGTCATCTGTTTATGGGGTGAGATGATTTGACTATGAGTCATATCTGCATACCAGATGTATTTGGCTGGGACATGCTCCATCAGCCCTTGGGTCTATCTCCACCAAATCTACCTTGAGCCTGGCTGAGCCATCACAACCAGACACATGCCTCATGGCCACCACTGATGGTTATTGCTCGAGCAGGGTTACAGGTGAAGGGTGAGCACACTGCCCCAGGGCCACATGCAAAACAAACCATGAGGCATATCCTCTATTGCCCCAAACATGGAATTTGGCAGTGACCTCAGACATCTTGAACATCACTTGCTTTCCAAGCCCAACACGATTCTATTTCATAATTAGTAGTTTCCAATTACTTCCAGATTATGCTTACAAGATGCTTATTATTTAAAAGCACACACAAAAATTCTAATATATTATTTGCCCCTTTCTCTATGGTGTGCACAAAAGCACAAAAATGGAAACCACAGAGGAACTTGGGTTTCAGTATTTATTATATCTGAAAAGCATGCTTGGGACAAGTTTGCTTGCTTCACTAGAGGAGCACCTATATGTATCTTTCCAAACTCTGAAAAGTATTTTTCATCTCCTATCATTTTTTTAATGTTTTACTTGAACCAGTTGGCTTCTTTCCAACAGCTCATTGCAATTTATACTAGAACAATAAAGAAATAAAAGGTTCTGGAGTGGATCAATATTTTTTCTTAATACTTTGGTGGTGGGAAGTAATGCAGACTTCTTCATCTGAACTGGTCCTCTATCCCTATTTTATGGCTCATGGAAAAATATCTAGAATTCAGGACTTGTACCCTCAGAGTGCTTATACGATTCCTTGACTGTCATTGCAGCTTAATGTGACAAGATGAGATTAAATCTGTTTATGTATTACTTGAGCAATGGTTACAAACACTACTGAGAAACCACTCTGTTCAGATACTCATAATTTTTGTTTCTATGTTCAAACATTTTTTAACTAGATCCTAAAATTCAAATAGGGGGATTTCCTCCCCAGTTGTTTCATATTTATAGTTCCTGCCTTAACATGACAAGAAAGACAATTGTAGAAAAGCCTTTGAGAAAGGACTTTCTATGTAGAAAAGTAGATAATTACATGGATCAGTTCTCTTTCTGCATATAAGTTAAATAGGTGAAAAGCCAGATTGTCCACTGTTGGTTTATCATTATCGTTTATTATTATTATTATTATTATTATTATTGCTTTATTTTATTTTATTTTATTTTATTTTATTTTATTTTATTCATTTTATTTTATTTTATTATTTTAAATTTTATTTTGGATATGTTTAGAAACCTTGCTCTGGTATATCCATACCTCTGTTCCAAGTCTGAGACTTTACCTACAGTGTGTGATAACTCAGATGCCAGTCCTGGTTGACTGGTTGTGGTCCTGACTCCCTAAACCAGGGATTGCTGGAGGCAGAGACAGTGTTTTGGGGAAACTTCACAGCATGCTTACAGAGCTCAGAGGTTCTGTGAAGAGCACCCACTGTGTGCTCCTGCTGTGGCTGGGGAGGCGAATCAGCCAGCACACAGGTGGTCCAGGAGATTTTTTTAAAGTTCACATATGTGCCAAAATAGGAAGTCTGGAAGTCCACAAACTCATTTTAGGGTTCACGTGCAGGCAGCACACCCTGCCTTGGTACTTCGAGGCTGGCAGTGGTACAGAAGCCTGAATTCAGATGCATGGGGTGGCAGTAAAAGACATGCATTTCACTCATACTTGAGGGCTTATAGCCACATATATACAGTTTATGCCAGCAGATTTAAAGTGGACACATCATAATATAATACACATTTTCAATTACACTTTAAAGATGTTTGTTTTTCCTGTGTAAATGATTGGATCAATGCACTTTCCATTCTAGCACAAAATTGATTAATAACAATAATAAAGAAACCTTAAATTATTCTTTTCCTCCAAAGAACATGAGTATGTCATGAAAACAAATAACATTCAACCTTGGAAAAGGTTTTTCTATAATCATTAAATAAATGATAATAAAAAAGCTCACATATACATTACCTTATTGCCTCTTTTTCCCCCTGGGTTCTGATTTAATGAAATAGACCATTTTTCTACACTACTAACTTTCTTATTCCAAGAACACCATGGAAATAGAGACCTATATAACTATTCTTGAAAATATTGCTTCATTTACAGTTCTGAGAAATACTTTTCACAAGAAATCTGATGACAAAGACAGTCAAAACAGGAAAAACAATAGGAAAGTTTATGACGTATAAAATGAATTCTTCAAGAGAATTTCGTTTCAAAATGCCAAGGGTTATAAGTCAACTATATGCAGCACATATTACTATTTATTACCTTGCATTTGGCTGAAATTCATCTCTTCTGACAACCTTGGGTAAATCATGTTACATGTTTCATAAAATATGAGTGCTGGACCTTTTTCTGAAGACACTACTTAGTGAGTGAACTCATTGCTATTGGCTGCATCCCAGGTGCCATAAGCTCCCTTAAGACTGGTGCTTCTCAGGGTCTTGTGGCAGCTGACTCAAAGAATAGGTATTTATAGAAAACATATGCGAAACGCTGATGTCTTGTCCAGTTTTCAGAGTTCAGACAGAAAGCTAAATACAAATCGAGACATCCAAGTTTCACTTTTGAGCAAATTTACTGGGTAAAAGTCTTTTTATTTTTTTATTTTTTTTTCCAATTCATTTGAATATGTTCAGAGCCCCTCAGAATATACAACTTTATAGTGAATGTATTTTTTATTCTTGAAGGCTCATTATTTTACAGTGAGGTTACTGAACCTAGACCACATAGTGCAGATTACCCAGCATAGTATTAATCAAAATATACATGGCAAATGGGATTCAAAACAGTGCCAAATAGGCATCTGCTTTTAGCAGTGAACAAAAATGCATTTAGCTCCTTTATTAAAAGGTATTATGGGCAATTTATTTTTAAACCATCTCTCTAACACCATTAACTAGCATATAATTTAATGTACTCCCAAGCAACTTGACTTTTACATTTCCTTCAAAACATTAATTTGCTTTTGCAAATTGATGTAAAAGATGCCTTTGACCCCCTGAATGATTCAAACCATTAACGATAAATTAGATTATCCTTTAAAACAAGATCACCATTTTTATTTTTGGATGGGAAAAAAAGAAGACTACCATTGCAAGGAGTGAGATAATATTGCTTACAGAGAAATAAAATTCGGAATAGTTGCAATTATTTATTTTTTCCATCCTTATCTATGGCAGTGCTCAGAAATTTTCATCAGAAAATTTGCAGGGTACTAAAATGTTTTTAGCAGATTAAATTAACAAAATTCTGTTTGTTCTCTTTTTTGTTTGTTTTTGGTTTGTTTATTTTGGGGGGAGGGAGGAGGATTATTTAAATTCAAGAAATGGTCATTATGCTCGTGCCTAATACTCTCTTACTGAAAGAGACTATTAAATGTTACAGGGTACCCTGTAACACCCTTAAATGTTGCAGGGTACTCTGTTTCCTGCAATTACAGTAAAATACAACTCTGAGGATGTGCTCTTTTTTTTTTTTTCTTTTTTTTCCCCATTTTAAATAATGCAAATAGCAATTTTCCTATTCAAAATAGTATTGCTGAGAAGGAAAAATGTACTCTTTAACTAATGCATATGATGCTGTGATGTATTTGAAGATGCTTAATAATAACTAGTCTTAACTATCACAACTGGGTTTATTTATATGGTGGTTGCCACTTCAGCCCATGGGGGCTGAGTAGGAGAGATGTCAGAACAAAACACCCAAGCATGTATGATTTGAATTTAGCAGTCATTGCTGAAAGCTGTAGTTATCTCATGTCCTTGTCGTGGGTATATCCCATGAGGGGAAGAGCGACTTCCGCCATGGGTTGTGTTACCTTTACGTCCTCCCTCAGGTTCTAAGGATCCGCTTGCTAGAATCTAAGATCCTGATACAAAGCCTGTGGAAATCAATGGCAAGTCTCTTATTAAGTTTGATTGTGGCCCTAAGGGTTAGCTTCAGCCACCCTTATTTGCAATGTACAGCAGCACAAGCCTCCCTCAGCAAAACATCCAAACAGACACTTAATTTAAGCACGTGAGAAACGGCATCGAATCTTGATGTTGTGCGACGGGTCCTGCCAATCAAGGTCAGAAGGGTGCAGTAACATGGCAAAGTCTGGCTTTACTTTCCTTCAGCATTTTCTTTCTGTGGAAAAAAAAAAAAAAAGAAAAAAAAAAAGAAAAAAAAAAAAGAGAAAAAGCACTGATTTATAAAACATGCAAATCGTAACTTTTATCCCAGGATGTGCATCTTTACTTGTAGTTTCTATTACAACCCCATGTAGGGAAAAGGTCTGGAAAACTTGATCTCATTATCAGCACAATTAATTATAGCTGGGCTATTTCTAAAGGATTTATGTAATATTTATAAGCCTTCTGAAAAGTGTGGAATATGGAGTTTTCAATTTATTCCTCAGAGAAGCTCTATATTGGTACATACCTAGATGTTCAAAATATGTCTTGCTACACAGATATTACAAGTCATTAGTATGAAGAGCAAGTGACTTCAACCACCCAGTTAACTTGGTTCTTAAATTGTAAGAATTACTTGAAAATTTCTTGCAAAAGAGAAACTTCTCCAAATAACGGAATTGCTGTGCACATTTGTACCAGAAGTTCACCTCATCTGGCAGCTGCCAGTTCCAAATATTAGGAGAAATATATGACCAGGACAATCACTTGATCAGTTATGAAAAGAAGGGCTTTTATCTTAACAGAAACATAACATTAAAATGCAAATGTTTTCATATTTCAAGAGTTTCAAATGTTCAAAATATTTCAAATTAAATGTGTTTCAAATATTACATCTAATTTTACAATTTTACAATAATTTTACATTTTTTATTTATTAAACACAACAAACATGCAGAAACAGATATTTAAGAAATGTACATTTTCAGTTGCTTTCTATTTTCTTTCATCCACTCAAAGGTAGATAATATTCACTTTTCATTCATTGCATATACTGAGTTGTTTGTCATATTAGGAAGACCTTTTCTTCAGATCTTTCCTTGCCCACAAAATTATGCTTTCAGTTTGATAATCGGGAAGGTTTTCTTTGCCTACTTTTGCTGGAAAATATTGTTCTCTGATGCTCTTTTCCTACTATGCTATTATGGAGAAAGCTGCCTGAAGTGACCCACTTTTTTTTTTTTTTTTAATCCTATTCATATTTTTAGCCATTTCTATGTTTTAAGATGTTAGCATTCCTGACTACTTTGCAGTTTTGCTAAACTACTTTATAAGCATTTGATTTAGAAAGTAAGAAATTCAGATTCATATTGACAAAGAGATTACTACTGTAAGCAGCTATGACTGTTCTGCAATGACGAACGTTTTGGAGAGTTGGATACTGCTGAAATTGTTGGCTCTCTGATGCTTTCTCATTCCCCCATAATATAAATATATTCCCCCAAAATATAAAACAAACAATGTCACACTTCAGTCATTGGGTATTTACATTTATATTTCTAGTTAATTTAATATAATGAAAATACAATACTTGTACAAGAGCATTTCCCTGATAAATATATATTTTTTAACAGAATGTCCAATTTTTTAGCCATGAAAGATAAAAATGCATCCTAATTTCAAAAAGATACAAATAAATTAAAACTATTCAAATAATTATACGTTATTTCCTTCCTTTTCTTTTTCTTTTTCTTTTTCTTTTTCTTTTTCTTTTTCTTTTTCTTTTTCTTTTTCTTTGTCTTTGTCTTTTTCTTTTTCTTTTTCTTTTTCTTTTTCTTTTTCTTTTTCTTTTTCTTTTTCTTTTTCTTTTTCTTTTTCTTTTTCTTTTTCTTTTTCTTTCTTTTTCTTTTTCTTTTTCTTTTTCTTTTTCTTTTTCTTTTTCTTTTTCTTTTTCTTTTTCTTTTTTTTTCTTTTTCTTTTTCTTTTTCTTTTTCTTTTTCTTTTTCTTTTTCTTTTTCTTTTTCTTTTTCTTTTTCTTTTTCTTTTTCTTTTTCTTTTTCTTTTTCTTTTTCTTTTTCTCTTTCTTTCTTTCCTTCTTTCTCTCTCTCTCTCCCTTCCTTCCTTCCTTCCTTCCTTCCTTCCTTCCCTTTCTTTCCTTTCTTTCTTTCCCTCTCTCTTTCTTTCCCTCTCTCTCTCTTTCTCTCTTTCTTTCCCCCTCTCTCTCTTTCTCTCTCTCTCTCTCTCTTTTTCTCTATTTTT